>NW_027531995.1:741035-843448 GCF_008692635.1 Crocuta crocuta
TTTGCACTAAGGGCAATCTGACTAAAGGCAGAGATGTAGAGAAAGAGGAAAGACAAATTTAAGAGACCTATTTGCAGTAGAAATAATAGACTGCATCTGGGAGAGAAGTGGTTGGCCTATGGAGTGGGGGAAGATGTTCCAGAGGATGGGAATGGCATCCAGAGGACATAAAAGGGATTTTTCTTGAAGGAGAGGAAGGCTCTGGGCTCCTGGTGCTGAATATGAACCAGCATCTTGAGGGATATAGTGGGACTTTAAAGAGTTCACTCCTTGTGGCCATATTTCATCCCTGTAGTAGGAGAAGAATTATTTGCTGAGAGTAAGGACAGTGAGCTGGTATACAAGGCCTGAGGATAGTTGTGAAGTTTGGGCCAGATTTGTTAGGGTTGGTGATGTTGAAACATACTTAAGTATTCGTGGGCAGTGTGGAGGCCGCTATGATGTGACTGGAGATCACAAATTTGGGAGGACATCAGTTGGTACAGTTTTATGACTTTCTCCAGGACCAGCCTAGGGCTGGCCCCCAAGACAGTAGGTGAAAGCTGCCCTCGTCCTGGTTCATTATACTTGAGGACTAGCAGGGCATGAAGGACCAAGGTACAAAGACACACATGAAGTAATAGACCTTTCTTTGGGCTATTAGGCTATGTCAGGCGTGGAGGGAAGTCAAAATTTGTGGGTTTCTGATAGACTTGGAAGGTGACTAGAGGTTTGGAAAGCCAAGGAGGGGATGTGGAGAGAGTGAGAGCTGGGACCAGGAAGTTGGCCCAAGAATTTGGTACTGATGATTATCATTTGAGCAGTTTAGAGGATGCAGGGGAAGTCGGTGGTTCAAGTCAAGGGGACATGAAAGTCATAAATCAAAACACAGGGCTGTATATAACCATACATTTGCTATAATATAGAGAGCTGCATTGGCCCTTGATGCAACCTTCTTTGCAACACAGACACACACACACACACACACACACACACTCACACACAATTTTATTATGTTAGCTGTTACATTATTTGTAGACTAAAATATATGTAATTTCTATGGCTCACTCACCCTCACTGCAAAGATGGCAACTTGTCATTATTTTGTACCTTTTCTATTGCTTGTCTTCATACTCAAGCACGGTTTCACTGACCAGTCATCACTTCAAATATAACCCCCTCCCCCAAAATGTTGGCATCCTATTAAAAACAGCAATGAGAAGATGAAAATGTTTGTTGCCTTAAAAAAAAAAAAAAAAAAAAAGTCCAAAGAAGCTTAGTTCCATGGCTTTGGGAACCCATCAAATGTAATGATCCAAGGAACAGCTGGTGAACCAGACACAAGGATTAAAAGCAGGTTATGGTGCTGGTCAGGTGTGAATAAATCCTAAGTAGCAGAGGTGGTCACTAAAGCCCGAAAGGTTGGATTTTACATTAAGCCCTTTTCATATTTTCTACCATGAGCAGTGTCCAGGTCATTTGTGTCACATTTGGAATTACTAGCATAAACACCCAGATAACACCTTTTTTCCCCATGTAACCACTGGCTATAAATTGTAGTGTTAATTAGACAAGACAGCACTGGAAAGAATTAAAGACTCCTATTTTCCTTATCAATTACAACCAGGCTGATCTCCCTGAAGCTGTTCAGAAGACAGACTGTGAAAAGGAAGCACTATTGTTATTCTGACCTATGGGTTTTCCAGGCCTCCGTGACTCATTATCCATTCATCCAACCATTATCATGCACCTATTATATGTTCATAAATACCCTTTCAGAGTTCCTTTTTTTTTTTTAATTTTAAAATGAGAGCTCACTAACCCTCAAGGCTTCAATGATATTGTGAGAAAGGACAAATCTCAAACCCCAAGTAACTGAAATTGTTATCAAGTTACTAAAGGGTTTGTGGCTGACATGTGGCAGCTTTCTGGTAAGGAGACCAGGCAAGTGGGGCTGGCGTGGCTCTAGACCCACCTACCAGGTCAGACCTGTGCTGGGGCTGTTGGTCAATAGGAGGGGCTAAGAGCTGAGCACAATCTGGACAAAGAAAAGCACGAGGCCCAAATCTTACAGCCATCTCCAATCATGGCTTAGGGGTGACGTATCTGTGCAGCAAGCTCAGGGTCAGAAAAGGGGTCCCCACAGGAGGGCACAGGAACTTAAAGGGGAAACCAGGGGGCATTGGATTCTCAGGCATATGGCAGGCAGTTCCACTGATGTCTATGAAGTCTTCTCAAGGAGAGCCAAATGCCAGCCTTTAGACTAAGGTCAAGGGCAGCAAATGCCCAGCAGACTCCTACCCAGCAGACTCCCACCCAGGAATCAGGGTGGGGAGCAGAGGAAGCTTAATTCTGTCAACTGACATTTGCATGAAGGCTTGGGCTTAAACAAAGACTCAGGAGTCCTTTAATATAATAGAATAGGTAGGAGAAGCGATTTTGTATCAGAGAACAATTCAGAAGTCCATAGCCATCTCTGGGATACCACATCTCAGATGAAAGATGAGCTGGTATATTGAGTCTCATGCAGAATTATGGACTACCTCATACCCGGCCAGCTTAATTGGTAAAGTCTAATGTCTGGAGGTGAAAGGTGGAGCAGATGAAAATTTTAATAACTATTTTCTACTTCCAATATTATTACCTGTACAACTGAAGAGGACATATGTTTTACCTGAGATGGGAGGGGGGCACGGGAAATGTGTTGTGTTGGTGGCTTTATCAACAGGTAGGTGGAGAAGGCAAAAAGAAGAAATGTTGAGTTGGGTAGCTGGGAACAACGGCCCAATGATACTCATAGGGACTTGGGTTCTTTCTAGATTTCTATTACATCACCCTTAGTACATTTGGTTTCTTCTTCCTGAGTGTTGCCTCATGAGCACAAGATGACTGCTGTAGTTTCAGACATCACAAACACAGATGGTAAAAAAGAAAAAAAGAAGGTAAAAGGGGCACTAACATCTCTCCTCTTCTATTACAAGAAAAAGCTTTCCTGATACTTTAGGATGTACTATAGACACCAATACAGCTCACTGGCCGGAGCTGAATTGCATAGCTCCCCCTAGCTAGAATGTAGGCTAGAAAAGTAAACCTTTTTACCTGGGGCTGGACATATTGCTGCCTTGAATAAAATTGGATTTCTGACAGCAAGCAAAAAGGGGCAATGGTTGGTGGAGAGGCAGTGAAGTGTCTGCTAGTGTCTAGAGTGCTGTACTTCTGTGTGACAGAGGACGATAGAATGAGCATATGAATTACAGAAGGCGTGAAGCACAGGAGCGGTAGGAATGGACAAGAATTGCCTGTGGAGGGCAGGGTGGAGGGTGGGATTTGGGCTAAATGTTTAAGGAAATTCAGCCAAGGCTGCTCTTTGAAAAAACAACAACAACAAACCCAACAGTACAACCCCATATTAGAACAACACAAACAATTTCAGGATATTTTCATTATTAAAAACATTAGCCAAAAAGCAGCTAATTTTCCTCAGTGGCTGCTAGAATATGAACTAACATAACGTGCTTGCTGTAACACGGACACTCTTCATCCCTGTCATCTTTAGGAAGAAACAAAAGCACGGAAAAGTCATTTACTCAAAGTCACAGAGCCAGTAAGTAGCTAAGCTGAGTTACCAACTCAGATAGTCCCCACACTCTTTCCTCTCCTGTGTGGTGTAACTGCCTTGTTTCTTTGTAAGGAGAAAACAGGAAGAGATTCCTTGTTAAGTACGACATCCTGCTTTGAACTGCATTGTAGCCAAGACTGAGGTAATCACGGGAAAGCTGATAGATGTTCACGCATCAGCTGTCCCGTTTTGGTGGACATTGCTTCACCCCTAGTATCCATTTTCTTGTTCCTTTATTACTAGAACTCATTTCTTTTAGTTGTGCTCAGAGCAAAGACATTTCCCAGCCTGCCTTCTAGCTAGGAGCGGCTAGACGACTGAAGTCAGGCCAATGGGACTGGATCCTAAGTGATGTATGCAAATTCTGGGGCAACTCTAACATAAAGACAAGCTGCTTGCCCTGGACCACAGCCTTTCCCCTTTACTGCCAGTTGCAAATGGGAAGTGCTGTAGCAGGGGGTTTGGGTTTAATGGAATCCACACATTCAGAACAAAGATTACAGGTCATGGATCAAAGCCATTTACTCATCCTAGAACAGGTGGATTATAATGTGGGAAGAAAACATAAAACTTCTATCAAATTTCATCCATGGTACTTAAGCAACTTAAACTAACCAGCACATGTGGAATTTAGATTAGAGACTGATGCAAGTAAAATTCAACCCTGTTTGCCAGGGGCTTCTTGTTGGATATTTGTACTGCAGTAAGCAGCCTTGAGTGGAATGGAATAAATCAAAGCAGACACTTTGCATATTTTTACATATACAGGAAAGATTATTTTCAATGAGTCTTCTTTGTGTGTGTGTGCATGTGTGTGTGTGTGTGTGTGTGTGTGTGCATGTGTTGAGAATACTTTAGGAATATACGATGCCTTAAAAATAGTTCTGAAGATCATACTTTCCAAAAAAATCTAGGCTGATATAATTCATACCTCAAACCATCTAGACCAAACATACAGTTAAATGTGACAGCAAATCAGATATTTATATGTGAATTTGACTTGATATTGAATCTCTGTCACCTAGCCCAGAGGATTTTCTCTGGAACATTCTTTTAAAGACGACATGGAAATTTAACAAATAGTCTATGGAGTAGAGTTTTGTCTTTTGAGAGGAATAGTAACCCAGAATCTAATCCCTGTTCTCCATGAAGGGAAGCCTCCACTGTGGGCAGTACTAGTGGGAGGCAGTACTCAGTCTCCCACAGTAGGAGACAAGAGCCCTGGAGTCTTTCTGGGTGCTCCCTCACAGCCAGAGGACTCCAGCTGTATACATCACCTCAGGATCATGAGTCTCGGTCTAGTGATGCAAAGACAAAGGACCAATTTGAATTTATTTCAGGACTCCCCCAAAGTGGTCCAATCTACCCATCATATGCTAGCCCCCTACCCATTCTCTGTGCCTTCTCTAACTTCCAAATACTGATCAACAGCTGTTCTAGGACTTTAACCTCTTTTTGACTCCCTTGTCTTAACTAAAATCGGACACCTCTGAGGACCCCTCCCCTGCAAGCCGACCCCTTTCAACTAGATGGTGTTTTCTCTTATACTCCGTGTGCCTCGGGACCAGAGGTTGGCTTCAGTGTTCTCCTCAGTCCCTCACAAGGTAGTCCAGTAAGAGTACAACCTCAACATTTTATAAAGCTTCCTCCAAGGTCACAAATGATTTCCTTCTTGCCAAACCTGTGGATATTTCTCGGTCTTCACTTTACTCAATCTCTCCAAGCACTCAAAGCACAATTGACCATGATAGCAAAAGAACAGGCAACAAAATTAAAAATAGGTAAGTTGACCTTCACCAAAATTGAACACTACTGTGCTTCCAAAGGCACCACTACTGAGAAGGTGGAAAGACATAGAATGAGAGAAAATATTTACAAATCATCTGATAAGAGACTTAGAACAAATAAAGAACTCCTACAATTCAATAATAACAGACCAATAGCCCAATTAAAAACTTGTACAGGATTTCAATAGACAGTTCTCCAAAGAAAATATAAAAATTTTTCATGTAAGCACATGAAAAGATATCAACATCATTAGTTTTCAGATAAATGCAGATCAAAACCACAATAGGATACCACTTGACAAGACCTAGGATAACCATAATCAAACGAGATGGATAATACCAAACACTGGGGAAGATGTGGGGAAAATGGAGCCCTAACTCATTGTTGCTAGTGGGAATATAAAATGGTGAAGCCAACTTGGAAACAGTCTGACAGCTAATCAAACAGTTAAATACTGTTACGTTATGACCCATCAGTTCCACTCTCCAGTATATATCCAAGGGCACGGAAAACATACATCCACACAAAAACTTACACATCAATGTTTACGGCAGCATTATTCAGAATATCCAAAAGACAAAGCAACCCAGATGTTCATCAGCTAATTAGCAACAGAAACAAAACATGGTATATCTATGTGATCAAATACGATTTAGCAATAAACAGGAATAAAGTAATGATAATACTATAGCAAGATGAATGTTGAAAACATAAATGAAAGAATCCAGTTGCAAAGGACCACGTATAGAATTCCATTTATATGGAATATCAAGAATATGTAAATTCATAGAAATAAAATGTAGATCAGTAGTTGCCAGAGGCTGGGAGAAGAGAAGATAAGGAGTGACTGATAGTGGACATGGGGTTTCTATTTTGGGAGGATAAAACTAGTCTGGAATTAGTAGTAATGGATGTTCAAGCCTCTGAATTACATGCTTTAAAAGGACAAACTTTATGATATGTGAATTATATCTTGATAAAGCTATTATCCTTTTTAAAGCCATGGGTGACCACTCTTGAAGCACTCTGGCACCCAGAATATAACACTCTCCCTGTTTGCTCTCACTCTGGCTGCTATTTCTCAGTCTCCTTTGCAGATCCCACATCCCCTGTCAGGCCTCTAGAATGAGTTTCCAAGTTCATCCTAAGCCTCCCTCCCTTTTTTTCCCCACTCTCCTTAAATAACCTCACTCCATTCCCATGGTTTTATGAAGCAGTTTTATACTAACCCCTACATTTCTTCTCTGAGTTAAATATTGCTCTATCAAATATACTACTTGTTATCACTGGTTGAATATTTATTAAATATCTCAGGTTTAGTTTGTCCAAACCCTTAAGGCACACTATTTGTACAACCTACATGTATGTATATATACAAACTATTCTTGAAGCAAAACTATAGCTTAGGGGAATTTCTAGGAGTTAGAGTAGGTGATCACAGGGGAAGGAAAACAGAGGGATACTCTGTTGGAATAGACAAGATGTGGACAAATTCAAAGTCAATTTCTGCTCTTAAACTCCTTGACGGAATGCATGAGTGTTTGAATTGTATCTGATAGGACCATACGCACTGAGAGAAGAAATAACCCAGATAAGGTGTAGCCATTGGTATAGGTCTCCTGTAATAGAGTGCATGATAAAGCCACAATCTCTCTTACCCAAGGGAAGACCCAGAGAAATGTGAATGAAGTCTTAAGGCAAAAATTCAGCCTGGACCAAGTCCAGTATTTGTTTACAAGCAAGCCTTTGTGACATAACTGTTTGTTGTAACTCTGGTGTCTGGGAGCAGACTCTGGGAAAGAGACCCGGGGGGAGGGTTTTTATTGGGGAACACAGGAATAACACTGTGATGGGGAGGGGAGCAAGGCGACGGAGAAGGAGAAGTAGAAGTGGGACGCCCTGCCAAAGAGCCTCTGCTGACCCCACAGGGAGCTCTGGGTGAGCTCTTGTAATGAAAAGTGAGGCGATTCCTGGGCAGCAGGGAGAAGAGCACACCCGTGAGCCATCCCCCACCCCCCCTCCACCGCGGCCCACCTCCCATCCCCGCTGCTGGAGAAATGAACACCTCAGTCCTGAAAAGGACTAGAGTCAGGCGTGGCAGCTCTCCTGCCCTATGTTCATTTGTGCCTCTGTCATGATGACATCATGTCACCGCAGCTGCCACCAGCCATCACAGCCAACCAAGCACTTCAAGCCTGAGAATTCTTTGATGTGAAGCTATTTATTAACTACACAAAAGAGAAAGGGGCCTAATTGACTCCCTTTGGTTTGGAGGAAGAATGGCATTGTTTCCATCCCCACCAACCGGCTTTGGACAATTGTTTTCTGGATGAGGCTATAAGTAGTTTGAGAGACACTCAATCACTAGTGATGATGATGGATAGACTGGAAGTTCTGTGCGGGGTGGACTGAAGGGGGCTGCACCACACAGGGTTAATATTTCATATCCGATGAGTGAAATGTTCCACCGAAGAAGAGAAATGACAACAGATGGTGAGGTCAGCTTGTTAGCTGTATTTATCTAATTAAAAGCTTCAGACATATTGTCAGGTAAAAATCAGCTGTCAAAAAGTCCACCTGGTCATAATTGATCATCATTAATAAGTCTGTTCTAGCCCCTGCTGCCAAAATCTTACGATCACATAATCTCAATTAATTAAGAAAACAACTCAAATAACTGAGCTTGGCATTGCTTTCCCAAACTGGAATAAAATCATGACTGACAGCAAGGAGGGAAACAGACCACGTTTGTCACATGAATCTGTCTCCACTCTAGAGCCAAGTACCATTACAAATCAGGGAGCTACAGTCGGCATTCTCCCTCAGGTCGAATCTGATTATGGCATGGGCACGGTGGGTGCAGCAAAATATTGATAAAAACAAATGAGTATGGGATTCCTCTTTGGCCTTTGAAACCAAATTTAGTTTGGGGCATGCTCTTGACCTTTAGCTAAGACGTCTTCATCTAAAATATCAATTTACATATATCTGTTGAATGAAATTAGCCTTGACTTGCCAAAGTCAGTTCTCTTTTCCTTTACTTCACAGAGGTCAAGAAGACTGATAATCCCCTTTAATTTGAAAAGAATTGCAGGAGTCAATGGGCTGTATTTCATTAATTTTTTAAACTATCAAATAATTGGTGGAATTCAATGCTTTGCTATAGCTTCTCTACCCTCTTACATGACCCATATGTGCATTTCAAAGCACTGCACTAGTGCAATAGAGCAAAACCAGAACACATGTTATGTATTCATCCTGCCAATACTGTGAGCTATTTATTTTCGTATATAGCACATCCTTTAGTATTTTAAATACATCCTGTTATATTTTAAACATTCTATTAAAATGTGCAGTTTCTCAGGAGTATGCCAATAGAATTGTTCTTAAATGCTACTTAGGCAGTTGAGGCAAATGAGAGAATCATTAATGCAACCTAGCACAAGAATGCACCTATTGATGGATCTGTATGTAGTCCATCAAAACATCTAGGTGTCAAGAAACTAAAAAGAAGTCAAGAGAAGAGAGACCCCAATAAGTCTAATATGGCTAGAAACATGATCCAGTTTCTGAGATAGGCAAAACTCCCTTTGAAGTCAGAAAGAGTTTTATGTACCTAAGAAGCAAAGGATTTAGTCCCCAAGGAGTATTATATGAAATAATGTTAGCTTAAATTAGCTCCCAGTAAGTACAGAGGGGATATGCCTATAATTGGCTTTGTCATATAAAATCACACCAACTAAGAGCTTACAGCTCCATAGATTATATTTTCTTGTAAAGCGATTTTCTCAGCCTCTGGGCCTATTTTAACCCCATCGGGATATTTCTGATATTCCCAAGGAAAGTTTCACTAGAAGTGATGGATGATTTTAAGGAAAATATCAAAGTTTATCTAATACTTTCCAAAAAGGACTTCAAAGATATAACATATTCAACAATTCTTCCTGCTGCTTTTTATTTTTCTTTTATTTATTTTTTATTTTTATTTTTAGAGAGAACAAGAGGGGGGGAAGGGCAGAGAGAGAGAGAGATACAGAGAGAGAGAATCTTAAGCAGACTCCTGCTTAAGTGCAGAGTCTTATATGGGGCTCAATCCTACAACACCAGGATCATGACCTGAGTGGAAATCAAGAGTCAGATGCTCAATTGCCTGAGCCACATAGGTGCCCCTGCTGCTTTTAAATTATTATTTTCATCTTTATGTGGGAGCAAATTTGAAATGTTCAAGTGGCCTAGTTCTGTCTTATTTGACCACAATCAATGTTGTATCTTGGGAATTAAATACTGAACTCTTGGCCTTTCTATTTTCTTTGCAATTTTTAGTAGTGGGTGTTTCAAAGAGAAATACAATAATTATAATAGATCTCTGACATTACTACATTTAGAAATCACTACCTTGACTTACTAATAGTGATCTTGGAAGTTTGTGATATTACAAATTCCAACTTTGCTAAGACACAAATTTGGATTCTGTGAGCTTTAAGTCCCAGGTTGTATCCTATCTCAGGTCAACTTTTTTACTCTCTGTATTTGTAATTTATGTATATCTAATACCTGTTTATCAATTCCTCTTTTCCAACTACTGTGATAAAACTTTCTATCACTTGGTCATCTTCACAATGACTAGAAGTATCTTCTCTGTTGCTCCTTTTTTCTGAGATTTACACTCTATCTATAAAGACATAGCTCTCATTTCTACCACCTGTAACCAACCGATGACCGTCCAGAACAGGCATGGATGGACACTTGATCCAAACCAACCAATCAAGACTCTGCCAGCAATTATCAAAAATCTCTAAGCCTAAACGTAGACCTGTGGGATAGCACTACATGTAGAAAACCTGAGAAAGTTCACCTACAGAGAGAAGTATGAAGCTCATGGACTCAGAAGATAAAAAGAGCATGTGGCCACCAAGACTGAGAGAGACGACGACATAGGGAGAAACTGTGGGGCTGCCTGGTGGCTTTCCTGGGATGGAGTCCTTCAGACTTGACTATACTTCTTGCCTTTGGACATTATGGAATAGCTCTTTTGAAACTTAAGATACATTGCACATTTTTCTTATGCTGGTTTGAAGTGGATTTCTATGATTTGCACACACAAGAGCCTGATTCTCCAAGCAGGAGGTTACATGTCCCCAGCTGCAGAGGCCAGAAAGCCAGAGTGGAAGGGCACCATGTCAGTGCTCACACAGAGGTCTCTGAAGAAGGTTTAAAACATTTTCCCCAGGTTGTGATTCACAGATAATATTTATCACACAGCAGAGAATGAGTAGAGTGAGTTCTTGTTGATACTTCAGTGCCTAACAGAATAATTTGTTAATTTAATTGATAAGAATTGTCATTGAGTCAATGAATTTCAGAGCTGGAAGGAACTTTCCTATGACTTCCTCTAGCAGATGGTCACACAGCAGCCACCTGACTTGCCTCACCTCTCATGAGACATTGTATTATCTTGCTGAGGAGCTGTGGGACACTTTGGCAGAGACAAAGGCTTTCTTGATGCAACATTAGCCCTCTGGAGTCACACTCTTTGGCAAACAAGTCTCATCTTGCTCAAGGACAATGTTTCATGTATTTGAATACAGCTTAATCTTCTCTGTACCAGACTATACGTTCTTCCAAACATTCTGGGGACCATACCTTCAGGATCCCTTACTATTCTGAGGCAACCAAAGCATTCTCCTCTGCAGTGTGCTCAGAACCTAAACAAGGTTCCAGTGGGCTCTGTGAGGATCAGAGTATCATCTGCAGTTGAGCACATTTTAAAGGAGATACTATTATTTACAGTGATCTCCAAACATATATGCATCTTAGAGTACTTTAACCATTCTTTTCCTTTTTTATATATATATAGCGATTTTATTTAGTTAAGTGTTTATTTTTATTGTGGCAAAATACATGTAACAGGAGATCTACCTCCTTAACAAATTTATAAGTGTACAATACAATATATAAGCCCAATGCTGCACAGCAGACCTCTAGAACTTTTAATCTTGTAGGACTCCAATTCTATACCCATTGAACAGAAAATCCCGATTTCTTCCTCCCCTCATCCCCTTGTAACCATCATTCTACTTTCTGATTCTCTAAATATGACTATTTTAGAAAACTCATATAAGTGGAGTCATGTGGGATATACACACAATGGAATATTATTCCACTATAAAGAATAAGGAAATTCTGCCATATATTATAACATAGGTGATCCTGGAGGACATTACACTAAGTGAAATAAGCCAATTATAGGACATCCAGGGGCAGATTGTTTCACTGGTGAATTCTACCAAACATTTATAGAAGAATTAACTCTAATACTTCTCAAGCTCTTCCTAAAAAATCAAAGAAACGGAACATTCCTGTGAGGCCTGCATTTCCTTGATACCAAAACCAGATAAGGACACTACAAGAAAAAAATATTACAGTCACTATATGATAAGTATAGCTGTAAAAATTCTCAACAGAAGACTAGCAAATAAAATTTAACAGCACATTCAAAGGACCATGCATGATGATCAACTTGGGATTCATCCCTGAAATACAAGGATGGTTTGACATACACAATTCTATAAATGTGATATATCATGTTAATATAATTAAAAAATCACACAGTCGTCTCAATAGATACAGACAAATCAATTCACAATATTCAAATCTTATTATAAAAACTCTCAACAAACTGAAAATACAAGGAACAAATTTCAACATTATAAAGGATATATGTGAGAAGCCCATAGCTAACATCATACTTAGTGGTGAAAAGTGAAAAGCTTTTCCTCTAAGATAAGAATAAGACACAGATGCTCACTCCTACCACTTCTAGTCAACATAGTACTGGAAGTCCTAGCTAGACCAATCAAGCAAAAAAATAAAATAAAATAAAAGGCATCCAAATCAGAAAGGCAAAACTAAAATTGTCTGAACTTGCATATGACAATCTTAAATACAGAAAATCCTAAAGATCACCAAAACAAAACCTGTTAGAACAAATTCAGTAAAGTTACATGATACAAAATCAACATATGAAAATCAGTTGTGTTTTTATACATTAAAAAATTAAAAAAGAAAAAAGATAACAATCTCATTTATAATAGCATCAAAAACAATGAAGTACTTAGGAATAAATTTAATCAATAAGATGAAAGATCTGAGCACTGGAAACTATAAGACATAGATGAAAGAAAGAAAACAAAAATAACAGGTTAACACCCATGTTCATAGACTACAAATCTATAGAACCTCACCTCTTGATGAGGAAAGCATCACAGAGTTTATGGCCAAGTTTTAAAACTGCCACAATTAGTTCACTGGCCCAAAGTATTTATATTCTATCCACATAAAATATATAGATATACTCACTCTGTTAAAAAAGCACAGAAATCCCATCCTTCTATAAATCAAGTTCAGGTTCAAGTACCAGATTCTTGTTAACTAAATCAGGTCCAGATGTGGATCAGATCCCTGTGGTATGGTTGCTCAGATATGGTTTCTCTTGTTTGAAAGACCATTGAACTAAAGAGACAAGTTATCTACCCCCACATGTCAATATTCAGGGCCAGGACAGGCATAGAATTACTGTAGTAGATATCCCAGATCAAAAAGGGGATAACCAGAAGGCACATGACAGGCAGTTAATGGGCCTTAGCAATTCTTAAAGGAGTCAGTCCCATGTTGCAAGTTCTTGATCAGGGACCTCCTGGAAATGGCTCACCAAGACTCTAGACTCCACACTCTGGGTTTTTGGGTTTACCCTGTGTGTCATCCTTTATTTCCTAAATAAATAGCTCATTTCTGCATCTGATAAGTATTCTCAGTCTGCTCCTTGCCCATAGAAGTTCAGGGGACCAAAGACCTCATTTCATTTATACTATTTCTCTCCCTTTTCATTCCAAGCTGATATAATGTCTTTAAAAATTATGTTTCTCGTTGGTCCATTTATAATATATTTCACTGGACATACATAGAAATCTCTCCTGGGTGCCTGACTGTCTCAGTTGGTAGTGTGTGCAACTTTTGATCTCTGGGTCATGAGTCTGGGCCCCATGCTGGGTGTAGAGATTACTAAAAACAAACTTAAGAAGTGTAATTGATAATTACAGAAAGCAAGAAAGAAATCAAGAAAAAGGAGGAAGATTCTCCTGGGCAGTCTTTATCTTGGGCCTCTTCTTTTTTTCTTTTTTCTTTTTTTTAATATTTAGTTATTTTTGAGACAGAGAGAGAAAGAGCATGAGTGGGGAAGGGGCAGAGAGAGAGAGAGACAGAATCTGAAGCAGGCTCCAGGCTCTGAGCTGTCAACACAGAGCTCAACGTGGGGCTTGAACTTGTCAACAGCAAGATCATGACCTGAGCTGAAGTCGGAGGCTCAACAGACTAAGCCACCCAGGCACCCCTATTTTGGGATCTACTGAGGCTATAAAGAAACAATGACTGGGGCGCCTGGGTGGCTTAGTCGGTTAAGCGTCCGACTTTTGCTTAGGTCATGATCTCGCGGTTCGTGGGTTCGAGCCCCGCNGTCTCTCTCTCTCTCTCAGAAATAAACGTTTAAAAAAATTTAAGAAACAATGACTTTGAGGTTCTCAGATTTGTCTGTTACATCAAGTTATGTTCATCTCTCTCTCTCAAAAAGTCTCTGTTTAATGGAAAGTGTCTGCCAGCCACACACTTAAGAGCCCTAGAAGATTTTGTTTGTTTGAAAAGGATCTGTGAGGCCTAAATACAGGTTTAAAAGTTTGCCCTGAACTTCATCTTTTCCCCAAGACCACATTTTCCTGACACCAGCTAGAATTTGATCCTTTTCCTGAGGTTTTCTCTTCGTTTGAGAACCCCTTACTAGTGGGGAAAACTCATTTGTGCCTTTTTCATTTCTTCCAAATTCTTTACTGCAATGCTCTTCTCTCACATTTCATTATAGGTGGAAATGAAGCCAGGAGAGACCTTAGGTATTCTGCACAGAAACCCCTTCAGCTAGATCACAGAGTTCATTAAGTGTATTTCCTATTTTCCACTTTATCACAGGTAACAGTTTTACCAAACTTTCCACTCACTAAGATGGTCTCTTCCTCCAACTTCCTGTTAAGTATCTCAATTTCCCTCAATATTTTACCTCGTGTTCCTCAGAGTCCATGAGGCTTCCATTGGCTGCCTGGCCCCCAAATGCCAGGCTTTAGGTTTTAGTTGTTTTTTTTTTTCAAAGTTTATTTATTTTGAGAGAGAGAGAGAGAGAAAGAGTGAGAGAGCGTGCACACACAAGCAGGGGAGGGTCAGAGAGAGGGAGAGAGAGGATCTCAAATAGGCCCTGCATTGCCAGCACAGAGCCTGATGTGGGGCCAGAACTCACAAACTTCAAGATCATGACCTGAGCTGAAACCAAGAGTTAGACGCCTAACTGACTGAGCCACCCAGGTGCCCCACGCTTTAGGTTTTACTATGATCACATCCCTTTTTTAGGTACCAAGTTATACTCCACTTATCTATTGCTGAATAACCACTACAAAACCCAGAGGCATTAAAACAGCTACAATTTTATTGTGCTCATGGATTCTCTTGGTGAGGAAGTCAGACAGGGCATGGGGAGGATGGACTGTCTGTTCCATGATGTCTGGGACCTCAACTGACAAGGCTTGAATACCTGGAGATAACCTTAAGAGCCATGGACCAGAATCATCTGGAGGCTTCTTCACTCCTGTCTGACACCACTGTGAGGATGGCAGAAAGGCTGGACTCCTCCAGATCGATCAGCTAGAAAACTTACATAGAGCCTCTCCAGCACCATACTCCTTCATGTGCTACATTTCTTACATGTGGCTTAGGGCTCCCAGATCAAGTTTTCCCCCAAACATGCTTCATAGACTTTTGTGTTCCAACATCATAGATCATTCAGTGTCCCTTCTGCTGAGCTATTGTTGCAGCCTTCAAAACCTGCCCAAATTCAATGAGAGGGGTACGGACTTTACCTCCCAATGGATTAAAGAATGAGAGGCCATGTTTTCAAAACTTACAGAACAAGTCTTTGTTCTTGTTGTTTTTTTAATGCTATCAATTTTGCCAAGTTCAGAAATAGAAGTCTTTTCAAATTTCCTTACATAACTAGCACATACTCCTATTTTGAACCATAATTTATTAAAAGCACATTGAGCTACTTATGAGTAGAATAAGACATTATGAATTGAAATTTCAAATGAGCAATAAGTATCCTCACGTAACTGGCAGAAAGAGTTCAAATAACTTTAAGAAGCTGCTGAGATTAGATCTTGACTCAGCATTAACCTCAATAAAAATGATATATAACTTGGGGAACAATTGTATTTAACCTTATGAAGTAAGATCAATGCAATTAAAATGAATTTTCTCTTGAGGCTGTCATAGGACTCGTGTTCTCATTTCATTAGCCTTTGGTTTGGGTTCTTAAGACCAAACTTTCAAAGAAAATACTATAATTTGGAGCAGATAATTTTTTTATCTTCAACAAAGAATCCGCATGCAAATACTAAGCATAGCATATTGTAATTATGAAGGACTACTGAAAATGAATTAGAGCTTCATCCTCCTAAATTAAGTATAAGTTTTGTAGGAAAGAAATTGTTGCACTTTCCTTACTCTAGGAACACAAGAATTTTAATTGGAACCTTATATGTATGTTTTTACTTCCTTCCTGTCAAACATATTCTATACTTAGATAAAAAAAAATTCAGGGAAGAAAATTTCATTTTCTTTTTTATGGGTATTAGAAAATATGACCTCCTCAGATATTGGCTAGAAATCAATCTGCAAACTGGTATTTGGGGCCTACTTAAGTTTGAGAAGGAAGAACGATGATTGTATGGTGCCATAAAAACATAGGTAAATTTTAGAAATCAGTTTTAATTTTTTAATTGATTATTTTGAGAGAGAGAGAGAGAGAGAGAGAGAGAGAGAGAGAGAGAGAGAGAGAATGGCAGGGAGAGACAGAGAGAGGGAATCCTAAGCAGTTCTCCACACTTTCAGCCCAGAGCCCAATGTGGGGCTCAAACCCATGAATCATGAGGTCATGACCTGAGCCAAGATTAAGAGTGGGACATTTAACCGACTGAACCACCCTAGTGCCCCCTGGAAATTACTTTTATTGAATTCTAGTCAACAAATTCAATAGGGAAATTGTTTTCTTTTCCTTTTCCTTTTGTTTTGAGAGAACATGTGCATGAGCAGGGGAAAGGGGCAGAGGCATAAAGAATCTTACATAGGCTCCCTGCCCAGTGCAGAGCCTGATGTGGGGCTCAATCCCATGATCCCAGGACCACAACAAGAGCTAACATCAAGAGTCAGATTCTCAATTAACTGAGCCACTCAGGTACCCCCTAAACAGAAAAACTCTTAAGACCAGCAAAGTTGGTTTTGAACCCTTAAGCTGGTCTTCAAACAGAGAAAAATTTAATCTTTGAAACTGCAGATAGATTTTGTGATCCATTTAACATCAGCCTTCTTGAGACAGAGGCAAACAATTTTGTATTTAGGAACCACAAGCTCCCAAAGTGGCAAAAACTTGTTGTGTATTTTGTGAATTTTATTTAACACATTACAAAATTTCATAGAGGCTATGGTCCTAGTGCTGTTTCTATGAAGTACCTGTATTGGTACCTTAAGTAGGTAGATAAGACTGGGAAGATTGGGTTCTGTCAAGAAGAGAAATAAAGTTTCCCAGATTTAAATTTTTCATTTAAATTTTAAAACTTGAGGGGCATCTGGGTGGCTCAGTTGGTTAAGCGTCCGACTTCAGCTCAGGTCATGATCTCACTGTTTGTGGATTTGAGCCCCGTGTCGGGCTCTGTGCTGATAGCTTAGACCCTGGAGCCTACTTCAGATTCTATGTCTCCCTCTTTCTGACCCTCCCCTGTTTATGCTCGCTCGCTCTCTCTCTCTCAGAAATAAATTAAAAACATTAAAAAAAAAAACTTGGGTAGTCAAAGAAGTAATATAAAACCCACTGCTGCTGTGTTATAAATAAAAGGTGCTGCTATGTTTAAAATACAGAGCATATAAATGCTCATTGGGAAATGACTGACCACATAAGTACTTCCAGAAAAGATTACATCAAGCATAGCAAATACATGCTACCATTATACCACTCCTGGCTCCAGAATCCATGGGAGACATTTCTAATTAATCATCCTTTCCTGCAAAACCCTCGAACAGTCTCCCAACACAAAACTTCAGGCAGCTTTTGCCTTGTTTGGCATTGACATTCAGATGAAATCTACCTGCCATCTCTGGATGATATGGTCACAGTGATTCCAAACTGAAAATAAGTCGTGGGTGTAGCGGATTTGATTTTATCACTAGGAATATAGCAATAGGAATCTCCAGGCAATGCTGCCATGATACTCAGCTATGATGTGACTGCTAAAAAAACCTCCAGCACATTCATGGAGACAGCATGGGGCAGGGGTGAACAAACAGGCCGTTTAAATCTCTAGCTCTATAACGTTCAGCAAAGTTTTCACATCTGTCAAATAGAGATCATGATACCTATCTCTCAAGGTTGTTACAAAGATTTATAAAGATAGGCCATATAAATTACCTTAAAATAGGTGCTTACTAAACATCAGTTCCCAATTCTAGCTGCATTATTTTTAAAGGGACGCGAGAAAGACCCTAGAACAGTGAATCTGAAGTGGTTAACATGGTTGGAAAGTAAAATAGGGAAGATGTTAAAATAATCAGAAGTGTTTGGGGCACACAAGGGGGGAAACATCAGGAATTCCTACTCAACCCAGAAGGGATCAAGAGAGTCACAGCTTTTCATCTCTTGAGACTGGAAACTCACGGAACGTCACCAGAGGTTCAGTGCAGGTGTCTGTGGTGGCGCATGCTGTTCACCACCGCCAACTTCTTATCCGCCTGACTTTAGATCTGACCTGAACTGTAATTTCAGGTATAGCTTTTCAGTTCATACAAGTTCCATCATACAAAGCAGATAATGAAGGGAGAAGAGTATCTTTAGGATCCAAGCGAACAGCTCTTTTGGAGTTCTTCTGCTCCTTCAACGTGGACCGGATTTCCTGGCAGGCTAGAATTTCTTGGTATGTATGTTTAAGGTGACCTTTGCCTCATGACAAATCATACTGGGTACTGGTTAAGGTAGTCGTACCGACTTGGCCTGTAGTGTGTCTTAATAAAACATGAGCCACATAAAAATATGAATGGGACATTGATGTGGTGGGAATGATAAAAAAAAAAATCTTGTGTAGTGATGACTCCAAGTTGGAAAGAATAAACTGAAGCATAAAAGAGAAAAAAAAGAAAGAAGAGCAATGAGACCAAAGATATAGAGAAAGATCCTCTCATTTAGGTAGCCCAGAGTTTTCTTCTCCAGGCTCTGCTTTTGACAGTATTATGCCCACCTCTCTGCTCTGACCTGTAACCTAGACAAGAAAGAAACGCTGAATTCTAAGGATTCAGCATGGTCACTTTAAAAAGTTACCTGATTATTTAATTCAATTGTTCTCTTTATTTTTTAATGGTTTTTTTTTTTTTTTGAGAGAGAGAGAGAGACAACATGAGCAGGACAGGGTCAGAGAGAGAGAGGGAGACACAGAATCTGAAGCAGGCTCCAGGCTCTGAGCTAGCTGTCAGCAAAGACCCCGATGTGGGGCTCGAACCCACAAACCGTGAGATCATGACCTGAGCAGAAGTCAGACGCTTAACCAACTGAGCCACCCAGGCGCCCCTTGCTCTCTCTTTAATTAAGAAATGACTCATACTTTGCAATTTAGTCCCTTTTGACGTCTTATTAGGGCTTCCAGTCTGTAAGGATGAGTGCTATAAGTCAAGTCAGAAGAGCAGCAACACTTACTTGCACCCTAACAGCACAAAGGTGCTGATCACCAGAGACAGTCCACTCTAAACTATGAGCATTCATCAAGGAAATTTTGTCCACCATTTATTAAATAACTTCTCACCAGGCACTGTGTAGCTCAGAGTCTAATAGGCTTTTACCTGTTTTACGGTAAGTGAAGAGGACAGTTATAATACAGTATGCCTAAACTACCACCGTGAATACTCGGACATAAGTAAATGAAATACCATGAGTTGCAGAGGGGGTTGAGAAAGGGTTCTAACGAGAAGGGAAGGTGCAGTTTCATCTTGAAGGGGAAGTCAGGACTGGCTGGGAAGAAGAGGTGGGGAAGAAGTTCTGTCCCGATGGGGTAGCTGGTGAAAAGGCAAAGACATCCAGGAGAAGGTGGTGTTAATGGCAATATGCAAGTGGCCTGTGAGGCTAGAGAACAGCGTTTGTTTGAGTTGCAAGAGGGGAGTGTGAAGTTAGGCCATGAAGGAGTTAAGACATGAAGGGCCTTCTGGAAAATGCTAAGGAGTGTGGATTTGTGAAAAAACAATTAAGGAGATGATTTGATTCAGGCTGTAATAAAAGGGAGAACATTTATCAGTGAGGACAGTCTCAGAGAAGGAGAAAATTGAAGATTTTATAAAATAAGCAAGTCACTGAGAAAAGGTGTCAGTGGGTTTTATCTGGGAGCATGCAAGGGCAGGCTGATCCCTCCCAGTATGCATTTTCTCAGAACACAGAAAGATCACAGTGGGTGGGGGTGGTTTCCCCTCCACTGGTGCCTCCTATAGTGCAAGACCCAGATCAAGTTCAACGTTGTCAGACTTCGCCCTGGTCGTGCCAAAGAGGGTGATCACAGCACTCATGGTTTGGAAGCGGGAGTGAAACCTGGCCAGAGCAACAGTGTACCCAACCAGCAGCTGCCACTTGCCCTCTTGGAAGAACTTGCTGTCGACCTAAAATTGTCAGGAGGCAATCATCAAGCAAGAACATTTATGTGGAATCAAAGAAGTGCAATTCAGAGAACACCGAGTACACAGATTTGGTAGCAACCCAAACAGTGCCTCGCTAGGGGTAAAAGTCAGGGGGTTTTAAAGCATTTTTGCTTTAAATGCTTATCTGGGTTATTTACACAGAATGTTTGATTGGTGTTGGCAGTAGGAAAACTAATCGAGACTGAAGATAATTGGTTGCTAAGGCTGTGTCTAGCAAAGTCTCTCACTGTGTTTAGCAAGTTGCAGATTTTCAGACTGAGTCGTTGGAATATTTGCGGTTTGGTCCAGTTCAAAATTTCACGATTTGACTAGTGAGGACATGTGAAAGGCCCATCTCTTTAATGGCCTCTTGGCTCCATTTTAAAACTCCTTGACAGAAGTAACACCATTTCATTTCCCTTTCACACGTCTCTGGCCTCTCATATGCCCCTGTTCTGTTTCTTACTTTTGCCTTTGACACCACCCACAGGCTCCCCAGATCCCTCCCCAAGGATCACGTCTTAGTTTGGTGACCAGGGGTCTCTAGTTCCTACTTCTTGCCCTGAGGTTTACACCCAAGACCACAATTCCTCATAAGACTTACATCATATTTTAATCTGTTTTCCCGGCGAACCTGATCTCTTTCCTCTTCTCTAACTCCTTTGATCTTACACAGGTCCGTAGTTCCTAAACCATCCTGAGAATGTCCTGGATAAATAACCCTTCCTGGGTAAAGAAGATTATTGGCAAATCCTGGATTTCTGCAACAACTCAGCTATTCTCACTACTGTCAGGGTGTGGTCCCACAGCTGGGGCAAGGACTGGCCCTGGTTATCTAAACTCCATTTTCTACAGCTTGCAGCTTATAGTTGATACTTTGGACATGAGAGCAAGGTCAGTCCTGAGCTGGACTGCTCAACTCCCAGCCATTCAATCCCTGAGCACACAGTAACTGGGCTTGGAATACCTTGACACCTATGAATCAGCTAGAATAATGATTCTCCTTAATCTGTTAGCCCTTAAGTGAACATCATGGGTCAGATTAACATTATACCATAAGATGGACTGGGGAGTGAGGGTTTGGGGACACAAACACAAGTTACACGGTTATAAAATTGTGTCATCAGGTAACTAAGTCCAGCTCAGATATTCTGCTTCAGGGAAGCAAAAACAAAAACGAATAAAATGCAAGCCCTTACTGATGTTACTCAAGTTTCACAAGATGTAATCCAACCAATAAAATATACAGCTCCGACAGGCATCCAAAACCTTTGTAGAGAGGCAAAGACCTCTAAGTAAACCCAATTACCATCTTGGTGGCTGGGATTTGTTTTCTGGTTGAACTTCACAGGAAATTAGAAAGCCTATGCACTAGGGCTTTCTTTTCTTTAGGAGACAACTATCATATCAACAGTAGATTTTTTGAACTCTGTAACAAATGGTTGTAACCTAAGTGGTTAAGTTTGCACTATTATTATGAATTTAAACAATAAAATTGAGGCATGACATAATACCTTTGATTTATAGATCACTATTCTCAAGATAGCGCCCTTTATTCTTGCATATTTATCAAGTTTATCCACTTCTGTCTGATAGATATAATTTTCAAAGTAAAGCATAAGATTTACCACCGAAATGCTCCTCCTCTCCCAGTCAATTTTCCTAATGTTTCCCCCTCCCAGTCATCTTTTTGCCGTAATATGGTGATTTCTAAGTTCCTCCGAGGGTTCTACAAACATTAATTAAGCTTTGCAATACCCCAGCAAGGGAAAAGGCCAGCGTCATACCCAGGAGTCCTTCTCATGCTGCGACAGTGGTTGGGATGACATTTGTTTCTGTCACTCACAATCAGCACACAGAGCTCTAACCTGGGGGAGGAGGATGTGCTGATTCTGCCAGAATTACAAGTGACACCTCAGTGCTCTGCTTGTTCTCGCAAAGGGAGATAGGTGATTTTTCCTATCAAGTCACTGCACTCATGCAGTATGTGAAGATACTTATTTTTATCCATCCTTCTGGATAACTGATCTGATTTTTTAATGTTTTGAAATCAGCTTAAGTGCAGTGTTCCATCTACACTGTTCTATTCATAAATATCACTGTAGCAGAACAGCCCTAAACTCTATGTAGCTAAACCAGTGGAAAATGAGAAATTATCACAGAGACTAGGTGGAGACTTGTCCACCTCTAGAAGCACATGGATCTCACCTCACCTTCTAAATGTGCCTGTCCAGCCTTAGCTCCTCCATGGCAGCTGCAGTGGTAGACATTGTCTGTCTAGTGTGATGCCTCTGAGGCTCTCAACTCTGACTGCACCTCATAACCTTGTAGAGTGCTATATAAAAATACTTCTGAAGCTACGCTATGTCAATTAAAACACAGTCTCTGGGGAAGTGTCAGGGTGTGGGCATTTGAAATGCCCCTGGGTTATTGCTACCAGCAGCCCTGGTTCATACCCCTTGAGGAGCAGCTGCAGAGCTTTCTGGGTTCAGGTAAAACAGTTAAGCCTTTCCTGCAGCCTGTGACCTCCAATTCTAAGGAACACCCTTTGCAAAGAACTTCCAAGTTCTTTGCACTTGTTATATTGCCTTTTAGGATTTCCAATTTTCTCCTATTATAAGTACGTGCTTGCTGGCTTGAAACATCGTCCAGCAATCGAGAGGGACTGCCAGTGCTGAATCTGTTCTCACCTGTGAGGTTGTGAAAATTAACAAGGGAAACTTACTACTGTAGTCCAGAGGCCACACGGGGAAGCTCTCATGCCCTGTCCATTTAGTCAACTGCAAAACCAGGAGAAGGAGTGGTACCTTGTAAATCGATATTACTTTTACCCCACCATGAGGAAGATGTCTGTGTGGGTGTCATCTCGGCATATTGCCTAGTGTCTATCTCAGGCTTTACTGGCTATTCCCAAGATGATAATTCTAGGCTTGGATGCTGGGAGCCCCTCTTGAGCCAAAGTGTTACAGAGGGGAATGAACTTGGCCTTGAAGAGCATATTGCAGTTACTGTGCAAATTTATAGGCCAATGGGTCAAGGAGTACATACTATATAGTTTGCAGAAATATTGCAAAACAGATCAGCTGGGATAATGCCAAAGACGTTACCTGGTTTGGCATTTAGTTAACTCAGACATTGTCCTCTAGTTAAATCTTTGGTAAGATGGATTTTCTACATGGAAAATCTCCATTAAGATGGAGAAAGATCAGCACGATTAATTATGTAGGGACGAGGGAGAAGTTGTGTTTCCAGCAGTGTTTGATACTCCGGTGATTTTAGATGGTGCCACAGAAGCTTCATTAGGTATGTATACATTGAATCACAGTGAGAAAATGATTCTTTTCTCTTCTCTTAAAGTTAAAAAAATATTTTAAATTACTTTTAAATTCTATGTTCTAATTATACCAAGGTAATTGTCTCATTTTGGTGTTACTAAGTTTTTAACATCTTTCTGGTACTGATAATCTTTCTTTTTAACAAAACATCTAGGGGAAAATGGTAACCAGCTGGAATTTAAGAACTGTTTTCATTTGTGTTTATGTGTTATCTTTTATTCATGACAAGCAATAATGTTTTCCAGTTTGGGGTAGTGATTTAGAGCTTCTTTAGAAATCACATTTATTTAAGAAAATGTGAGTTGATTTAAGGAGATAATAACACAGGTGGTGCACATGTTTAGCAAAAGTTGTGAAGGGGATATATTAGGTTAGCTGAAATTATTTCGCCATCACCTTTTTTGGAGGTGAACATGTTTTTAAAACCAATCTTATTGCCAAGTTGATCTTAGGGCAAAAGTGAAAAGCACCATGCCTAATTTTTTTTGTATGAAGTAATTAATACTTTAGATTTAAATGCTTATCAGATATATTATGCACAACTATCCCAAATTTAGTTTTCCAGTAACAGTCCTTAATAGTGTCCTATTCAACCATTTGGGTTATTCTCCATAATTTCAACTTGTTTTTAGTACTCACACTGAAACTTTTTTAGAGCCTCAAAATAGGTTTTCTAAAGGTAAACATGTATTCAGTTCAATGACGAACACAGATGCAAAAATCTTCAACAGAATGTTGGCAAACCAAATTCAACAATGCACTAAGAACTTCATACACCATAATCAAGAGGTATTTATTCCACTGATGTAGGAATGATTCAATACTCATAAATCAATAAATCAGATTCACCTCATTAACAAAATTAAGTATGAAAGTCTTAGGAGTCTCTCAACAGATGCAGAAAACATTTAACAAAATCTCAACATCCATTCATGTTCAGGTTAAAAGCTCTCAACAAATTGGATATGGAGGGAATGTACCACAAGACAGTAAAGGCTATATATGACAAACCTGCAGCTAATATCATATTCAACCATCAAACACTGAAAGCTTTTCCTGTAAGATGAATAACAAGACAGGGGTGCCCACTCTCACCACTTTTTAAAAATTGTTATTTATTTATTTTGAGATAGAGTGTGAGCAGGAGAGGGGCAGAGAGAGAGAGAGAATCTCAAGCAGGCTCTGCATGGTCAGCACAGAGTTCAAAACAGGACTCCATTCCATTAACTAGGAGATCATAACTTGCGTCGAAATCAAAAGTTGGATGCTCTACTGACTGAGCCACTCAGGCTCCTATCCCCACTTTTATTCAACATAATACTTACTGGACATCCTAGCCAGAGCAATTAGGCAAGGAAACAAAAGGTACCCAAGTCAGAAAGGAAGAAGTAAAATTGTTTCTATATGCACATGATGTGGTACTTAATATGGAAAACCCTGAAGACAACAGCAAAAAGCTGCTAGAACTAATGAATTCAGTAAAGTTGCAGAATATAAAATATAAAAAAACATTTGCATTTCTATATACCAACTAACAGAGAAATTAAGAGAACAATCCCATTTACAATAGCATCAAAAGCAATAAAACACGTAAGAATAAATTTGACCCATGACATGATATATCTGTGCACTGAAAAGTACAAAATATCGATGAAAGGAACTGAAGACACAAGTAAATGAAAAGATACTCTGTGTTGATGGATAAGAATTAATACAGCTAAAATGTCCATACTACTCAAAGTCATCTACAGAGTCAATACAACCCCTATCAAAATTCCAATGGCATTTGTCACAGAAATAAACAAATGATCCTAAAGTTTTTATGGCACCATAAAAGGCCCCGAATAGTCAAAAGAATCTTGAGAAAGAAAAATAAATCTGAGGAATCACACTTCCTGATTTCAAACTACATTACAAAGCTGTAGTAATCAGAACAGTACAGTACTGACCTAAAAACAGACACATAAATCAATCTAACAGAATAGAAAGCCCAGTAATAAACCCACACATCTATGGTCAATTAATTTACAACAAAGGAGTAAAAAATATATACATATAATATATAAATTGAGCTAGGAGAACAAGACAGCCACATACCAAAGATTAAAAATGGACAATACAAAAAACCCAACTCAAAATGTATTAAAGACTTGAACAGAAGCCTTGAAGCCCTAAAACGCCTAGAAGAAAACAAAGGAGTAAACTCCTTGACATTGGTGTTGGCAATAATTTTTTGGAAGGTTTGACAACAAAAGCAAAGGAAACAAAATCAAAATAACCAAGTGGGACTACATCAAACTAAAAAGCTTCTGTATAGCAAAGGAAACCATGCACAAAATGAAAATGCAGCCAGGAATGGGAGAAAATATTTGCAAACCACGTGATAACGGATTAACGTTCAAAACATACAAGAAATTTATACAACTCAAAAACAAAGTAAAACCCAACTCAATATAAAAATTGGGCAGAGAATATGAATAGACATTTTCCAAAAAAGATATACAAATGGCCAACAGGTATATGAGAAGGTGCTTAACATCATTCATCATCAGGGAAATGCAGATTAAAACCAGAAGATATCATTTGACACCTGTTGGGATGTCTATTATCAAAAAGACAAGAAATAACGAGCCAAGTATGTGGAGCAAAGGAAGCCCTTTCTGGTGTGGGTGGGAATGTAAACTGGTACAGCCACTATGGAAACCCGTATGGAGTTTCCTCAAGAACTTATATATAGAACTACCATATGATCCAGCACTGCTGATTATATATCCAAAGGAAGTGAAATCATTATCTTGGAAAGCTATCTGCATCTCCATGTTTGGAGCAGCATTATTTACTATAGCCAAGGTATGAAAACAGCCTGAGTGTTCATCGACAAATGGTTAGAGAAAATGTGGAGAAATGGTTAGAGAAAATCCATTGAACAATGGATTATTATTCAATTGTAAAAAGGAAATTCTGTCATTTGCAACAACATGGATGAAAATGATAGGTATTATGCTAAATGAAATAAGCCAGGCAGAAAAAGACAAACATCAAATGGTATCACTTGTGGAATCAAAAACAAAAAAAGAGTCGGGGTACCTGGGTCGCTTAAGCCTCTGACTCTTGATTTCGATTCAGGTCATGATCTCACAGCTGTGAGATGGAGCATCATGGAGTCTGCCTAAAATTCTCTCTCTCCCCCTCCTTCTGCCCCTCCCCCACTCCTGCAAGGACTCGGTCTGTCTTTCTGTCTGTCTGTCTCTCTCAAAAACAAAAACAAAAACAAGTCAGACTTGTAAAAACACAGAATAGGGGCTGGCGAATTGGAAAAATAGGGAGATGTTTGTAGAAGGGTACAAACTTTCAGTCATAAAATGAGCAAGGACTGAGGATGGTGACTGTAGTTGCGAACATGATATTGCATACTTGACACATGCCGAGAGAGTGGATCTTGAGTATTATCCACCACTCCCCCACAAAAAAGTAATTAATTGGTATGATAGATATGTTAATTAACTCGGTGGTAGGAATCCTTTCACAATGTATGCTGTATATCAAATCATCACACTGTACACTTGAAATACCTTACAATTATATTTAAGTATACTGCAGTAAACCTGGAAAAAAGTTTTCTTTCTTAGCAAAAATAATAGTAATTAAACCTTTTGCAAAAACTGAAGTTTTTAAAAGTTTTGTGATATTAGACAGCAAATTACATCAAAAAGTACACTTCACCATGGGGTGCCTGGGTGGCTTAGTCAGTTATGTATCTGACTTTGCTTCAGGTCATGATCCTGCAATTCATGAGTTCAAGCCCCACATTGGGCTCTGTGCTGACAGCTCACAGCCTGGAGCCTGCTTCAGATTCTGTGCCTCTCCCTCTCTCTATCCCTCCCCAACTCATGCTCTTTCTCTCTCTCAAAAATAAACATTTTTTTAAAATTAAGAAAAAGTACACTTCATCGCAATAGCACTCTTGGGATTCATCCCAAAGAAATGAAAATTATGTTCATTTAGAAACCTGTACCTAAATGTTCATAGTGGCTATATTCTTAACAGCCCCAAACTGGGAATGACTCAGATGGCCTTCAACAGTCAAATGATGGTAGATCCATACAATGGAGTAGTAATCAGTAATAAAAAGGAATGAGTTATTGATACATACAAAACCTGCCTGGACCTCAAGGTACCGTGCTGAATGAAAAAAAGCCAATCCTAAAAGGTTACATTCTGTGTGATTCCGTTTATATAACATTCTAGAAATAAGAAAACCATAGAGATGGAGAATAGATTAATGCTTGTAAGGTGATGAGGGACAGGGAAAGGAGTGGGTTAGGATTAGTGCAAATATGCATAGATAGCAAGAGGGAGTTCTTTTGTGATGATGAAATTTTCTGTCTTGATTGTGTAAAGCTATACATGGAATGAAATAGTATGGAAGTATACCTGTATATACACACATACACACACCAATTCAGGTTAGAAGAATGTCAAGGGAAATTCTTTTCCTTTTGTCTACTCTTACCAACACTTATGGCACAAAATGTATGGGGGTTTCCCACCTCCCCCCAACCAATTCCAACTCTGGTTGCCAGCTCTGTATCCTACCATTCAATTCTGACACTAACTACTTGGAGTTAGCACAGAATTCGCAGGTTAAAGGCTCTGTTCCCCAAGACTGTCACCCACTTCAGGGGCCAATGACAAGTAGTCAGTCCCAAGTTGGCCTTCACTTCTGTTCTACTTGGCTACAAATTGATGGTTCCCAGAGCTCCTCCTCAGGTTCAATAATTTGCTGTAATGACTCACAGAACTCCAGGAAACATTTAGTTACATTCATTCCTTGTTACAAAAGATATGACAAAAGACACAGATAAAGATGTACATAGAGGAAAATAAGGAAGGGTCTTGAGTTCAGAAGCTTCTCTGCCCATGGAGTAGGGGTGTGCCACCCTCCCAGCTCGTAGATGTATTATCCCAACCAGAAACTCTCCTAGTCTCAAGTTCATGGAAGGTTTCTAACATTGTCCTTATTATTAACTCAATCTCTGGCTCCCCTCCGTCTCCCCAGGGTAGGGAGTGGGGCGGAAATTTCCAAGCCTCAGATCATGACTTGGTCTTTCTTTTGGCCAGCCCTCATCCAGGAGCCCACCAGACTCACTTCATTACAACACAAGATGTTCCTATTACCCAGGATCCTATTCCAAGGATTTAGGAGTGTGTCAGGAACTAGGATCAAAGAACAAATATTAGAATAAAAGATGATTCTGGCACCTCTTTTACTTTATTGCTATCAAAAAATGACAAGAGTTTTGGGAGCTCTGGGTCAGGACCTGGGGACAGAGACCACTATGTGTTTTTCTTAGTTCACAGAATGAAAATGACTAAGATCTATAATCTAGTTAACAGTATTCCCTCAATGTCAGTTTCCTGGTTTGGGAAATTATACTACAGCTATAGAAGAAGACATCACTGGGGAAAGGGTTTACAAGACTCTCTGAGTTTTATAATTTCCTGTGAGTCTTCTGTAACTATATTAAAGTAGTTTTTTTTTTAAGTACACTTGATCTTTCCAGAAATGCAATGATTATTTTTAAGACCAGAGACATGGCATATGTGATTTCTCCTCTATCTACTCAAACATGCAGAAGCACAAGCACATTTCTGCTGTCTACCACAAAGTGTGAGAAAACCATCAACAGGTGTGAACCTGTGTAAATAAACTTTCTGAGAGCTGTTAACAAAATCCATTCTTTGGAGATATAACAGACATACTTGGCATAAGCATTAGCTGGTCTCCAGTTTACCTGCCAAAGTTGCAAAAAGGATACTTATGGCCAGAAGATTTTGAACGAATGAAGAAATAAAATACAAACATAGCCTCCTTCGCAGCGAAAACCAGCAGTAGACAATAGGGTTCTGCTGTTCTGCTCTTCTGAAGCGAGTCCCTCCACTTTGCCCTGCTAGGTGTTCTGCTGTGCTGGGGGCTGGGGGTAGGGACGCATCTCTCCTCTCTCTCTCTCTCTCTCTCTCAGGACACTCATGGAAAATCAAAAATAAATAGGTGTCAACAGCAGTGAAACTCAAATTCCCTATACTGATGCAGTTCATTTTCTTGTTTTCTTTCCATGGCCTTTGTCTAATCAGCCACTCTGCATGTGGGCACTCTGTGAGATTGTAAACAGGCATTCTCACATAGTGACCTCCCTTAACTAACTCAAATTCTTTTCATCTAAAATCCTGGGACTTCAATCTCAGAAGTCACATCTGAAGCAAAAATAACAAAGGAAGCTTCATATAAAGGCAGATTCTCCGGCTCCTTAGGTGGTGCCACTTATAAAACAGCGGAAGGATCTGGAAATCAGCTTTGTTTTGTGGAGAGAGTTGTGTTTTGAAGGTTCTGTGGTTGCCAAAAGCACCAGAACATCTTTCTTGTAGCTGTTACCTCTCAGTGCACTTGAGGGCCTGGTTGGGGGCTACATTCATATTTGAATGAAGGTGAGTACTTGGACAGTCCAGTTCTTCCCTAAATTCCTCTTAGCCTTATTCTTGTTACCCATCAGGCACAGGTGGCTTGGGCTTACACAACCCAGCTTACGTAGCTTCACGTGAAGCTACGTAAAGCCATTAGAATCATCCAGTACTCAAGGAGCATGAGCGTTTGATTACTTCCTTGGTGAGTACAAACCAGGAAGCTCACAAACATTTGTGTATGCAACAAAAGCAATGACTTTGGTGCAAAAATGGTGTATGGTATACTGAAGGACTTGTGGCTGACTTGGCGGAGTTTTTCTTTTTTAATGTTTTATTTATTTCTAGGAGAGAGAGAGAGAGAGAGGACAACGTGAGCGGGGGAGGGTCAGAGAGAGAGGGAGTCACAGACTGAAACAGGCTCCAGGCTCTGAGCTGGCAGTCAGCACAGAGTCCGACGCGGGGCTCGAACCCACGAACCGCGAGATCATGACCTAAGTGAAAGTCGGACGCTTAACCGACTAAGTCACCCAGGCGCCCCTGACTTGGCGGAGTTTTGAAAATTTTTGATTCCTCCACTCACACATCAAGCGTTAGGCTACTAGCTCTAGGACCATTTTTTAAAGACTGCTCTCCTCCATTTCACTACTATCCAAGACTTTTTCTTTTCTTTTTTAAAGTTTATTTATTTATGTATGTTTTATTTATTTAGAGAGAGTATGAGCAGGGGAGGGGCAGAGAGAGACAGAGAGAGAGAGAGAGAATTCCAAGCAGGTTTCACACTGTCAGCTCAGAGCCTGCTGTGGGGCTTGAACTCACAAAGCCTGAGATCATGACCTGAGTTGAAATCAAGAGCCCAATGTTTAACCGAGTGTCCAGCTGTGCCTCAGGTCCTGCTCTCGCAGTCCGTGAGTTGAAGCCCCACGTCGGGCTCTGTGCTAACAGAGCCTGCATCCTGCTTCCAATTCTGTGTCTCACTCTCTCTCTGCCCCTCACTCACATTCTGTCTCTTGCTCTCAAAAATAAACATTAAAAAAAAAAACCTTTTCTAATGATGAGGCAGAGAGACCTTTTAAAACAACCGTTTTAAGCTCAGTCTATTCTGAAGTAACACTAGCATGCAACTGAACACAGCTTGAACCCCACAACTTGAATAGATGTCATGCATACAGACTGATAAACATCAGTCTGGAGATTCCAAGGTTGAATCTGTTTCCTTACCTTTTCCCGCTTCTGGAGGCTCCCCGTGTCCCTCAGCTCGTGACCTCCTTCCTCCATCTTGAAAACCAGTGAGAGGAATTCCAGACCCTTTAATGCTGAAATGTCTCTGGTTTTCTGCAGGTGAGGATGCTTTTCTGCTTTTAAGCACTCCTGTGAGTAAATTGGATTCACTCAGATAACCCAGACTAATCTCCCCATCTCAAAATCCTTAACTTTAATCATATCTGCAAAGTCCCTGTCTCCCTATAAGATACATTCACATGTTGCAGGGATTAGAATATGGGCATCTTTAGGGGGCTGTTATTTTGCCACCACAGGCCTCTGTACAGAAATAAGCCAGGCTCCTGATTTACACTGTATGTCTTAGTCAGTTTGGGTTGCTGTTACAAAATACCATAGACTGCATGGCTTATAAATAGCAGAAATCTATTTCTCATGGTTCTGGAAGCTGTAAGTCAGAGAATGTTGGCAGCCTGATCAAGTTCTAGTCAAGCCCCTTTTCCAAGAGGCAGACTATCAATTTATTTCTTTTTCTTTTCTTTTTTTTCAGACTGTCAATTTTGTATTGTATCCACACATGATGGAGAGCAGAAGGAGAAGAGGCAAGTGTTCTCATGTCTTTTAATAAGGGCACCGAGCCCATTCATGAAGGCCCCACTCTCATGACCTACTTACCTCCCAAAGGCTCCACCTCTTCTTTTTTTACAGTTTAAAAAATTTTTTAAGCTTATTTATTTTTGAGAGAGACACAGAGAGAGAGAGAGAGAGAGAGCATGAATGGGGGAGGGATATAGCAAGAGGGAGACACAGAATCTGAAGCAGGCTCCAGACTTGAATTTACAGACTCCAAGATCATGACCTGAGCCAAAGTTGGACACCTAACTGACTGAGCCACCCAAGTGCCCCTTTATGGGTTTTTTTTTCCATTTTTATTTTATATATAGTGAGAGTGTGCAAGTGGGAGAGAGGGACAGAAGGAGAGAGAGAGACAGAGACAGAGACAGAGAGAATCTCAAGCAGGCTCTAGGCTCAGCATGGAGCCCAATGCAGTTCAATCCCAAGATGCTGGGATCAGGAACTGAGCAGAAATCAAGAGTCCAACACTCTTCCAACTGAGCCACCCAGGTGCCCCCCACCAAAGACCCCACATTTTAATATGAACACACTTGGGGTTAGGATTTCAATGTTTGATTTCTGGGGGGCACAAACATCCAGTCCATATCACCATAATTTGATTTCCTAGTGCTTCCATTTTACTAAACACAGATAATTCAGAGTTTACGAGATTACTGAAGTCAACTCTAGTCAGCTGTTACTATTCAGAGATTTACATCTCAAGTCATGCACAGCCCTGTTGCTTTGATGACAAGGTTGTGGCCCTTCTCTCATTATAACCCGGGAAATTTCAGATCACATGTTGGGAAGTTCGTGATGTACGATATGAAAGGAAGAGGGGTTTGCATTTATGAAGTTTCTACTCTTGAAGGAGACTCATCTTTATGAACTGTATCACACAGATACCTTTGCCCTCTGCCAAAAGGTTGGCTTTGGTCAATGGTCTGCACTAGTGGTTCAGAAGGTATGATAAGAAGTCAGGGAACATGTGCTGTCAATCCCCATCCTTTTGAGCCCCAGTTTGCCAGTACCTGCTTTCCTCTACCTAAGATTACAGATTTTTTTAAAAGTTATTTACGGTGAGAGAGACAGAGAGTGTGAGCAGGGGACTGGCAGAGAGTAAGGGGGAGAGAGAGAATCCCAAGCAGACTCCACACTATCAGTGTAGAGCCCGACACAGAGTTCCATCCCATGAACCATGAGATCATGACCTGAGCTGAAATCAGGAGCCAGACACCCAGCTGACTGAGCCACCCAAGAGTCCCTAAGATTACAGCGTCTATTGGTATCTCCTCTCCCATGGCTACAGGTCCCTCCTGGTTTCAGGAAGTGCTCCTTCCCTTTGGTCCTGGAGGCTAGAGGTTGTGATGACCCTCATTGTTGCTAGCCCATGCACGCTTCACCACTCTTTGCTGATTCTGCTTATTTGTGTCCACCACTTGCCAAACACTTGCTTCATTAAACTCTCCTCAATTATCTTATGTATGTGTGCCAACCATCTCTTGCCGGCACCCTGTCTGATACACCTGGATGTGTCAGCATCTCGTGATCTTGGACAAGTTACCTAACCTTCTCTAACCTCAATATTCTCATATGCAAAATGGAGATAAAAATAGCTACCTCCTGTGATAATGGTGACAACGAAATTATTTAATTCATGTACAGCTTAACTTAACACAGTGTTTGGCACATAGTGAACACTTATGTGTATTTTTGTCAAAATAAAGGAAATGAATTCTCTGAGGAACCGAAAGCTCCATCTGGATCCAAATGTTCTACCACATCATTTCTTAAAATGTACTTTTGGCTTCAGTGAAAAAACATTATTTTGGGCAAGTATTAAACCTAGGTCTTTGCATTTACCAAGACTAATTGTTAATGATGTTGCTGAAGTTACCCAGTCCTCACATCCTAAGGAAGTACAAATTCAAGTATCTTTACTTTATAATTGATATTTCTGGAATTTTCCAGTATGACACTGAGACTCTGCTTTCTAGTTTTCTGGATATAGAACAATTTAAATCATGTATGCAGAGAACCATTAGAGTAGAATAGGTAGTATTTAAGAAATAAAAGTCCATCTATAAACCAGCTCAGACCCACTAACTGATTCTCAGCTTACAGCCATAAGTATATAAATATAGAATTTCTAAGAAGACATTCAACTTTTTAAAGGTGATGCTTATCATGGAATCAGGAAAAGGATGAAATACTAAAAACTACGAGAAGTCCTTCAAAATTTTGGTACATGCAGACTCAAGTTGCAAAAGACAGGGACAGAGAGAGATTTTGAATTGGAATTTCCCATGTCACCTTTCTAGGTAGGGATGAAAAAAGTTTTAACAGTTGGCATCAGACTCTTTAGGCAGTTTTGGTTTAAGACTATACTCTGAAAGATCACATTCAGAGAGAGAGTGAAGGTACGGTCTATATTAACTGCTCTGAAAAAAAGAACAGAAATTTGGTGGTGAGAGAAAGCAAAAGAATGGAGGGAGCAAAGGTGTGAGTTGGAGATGCATGAGGAAAATCCACAATGGATTGCTAGAGAATACAAAATTTCAGTTGTCTGCCTTGCTGTGATTTAACCACTCTCTTCCCCAGTATCTTTGGTAAAGCCTGCCACACACCCAAATGCCTCATCCGTGTGATTTTCCTAAGAAGGAAGTGGGACTATAGTCCATAGTCGGGTCAGTACATGTCAGAGAAAGAGGAATGGGGAGGTCAGACAAGAGGGCACTAAGAGATCAGCAGAAGTAAGAATTCAGAGCAGATATATCCATAGAACCATGAGCCACAAGACCTTTGTGAAAATGTCAGGAAGAGCATTAGACTTCTCATAGGACAGAGAACAAAGAATTTAAACCAACTTTATTTAAATCAGAAAGGGCAGGATGACCTCAGCTGATATCTGAATTATAATCTGTCAGGGATCCAAGTGAAAAAAACAGAAATTTGAAATTAGAGCCAATGGTGTCAATCTGTAAGGATAGTAAATATTTTGACTGCTAGTATTTTCTTGACCCCTTATTTCAATAGTTCTTGCTGAACCTATACTAAAAACAGAGTAAGAGCTTCAAGTCTATTAAAAGGTTAGTCCAGTTTTATTTTTCCTTGATAAAAGACAGCCATTGCTAAAACATTGTATCAACTGCTGGGCAAATGCAGTTCACATCATTGGATTTAACCATGTGAAGAGTTTAAAACGTCTTTTTTGATTAGTTACCTATTTACCGTCAAGCATTTATTGACTTCCAAACCTATGTAAGCACATGAAATGACTACAAACCATTGTCTTATCCTGTGATAGCTCACCATTTAGGGGTTAACTATGAAATACTAGATGACATCAATGCTCACTATTCAAGAGCACTGTTTTCAAGAAAATAGAAAGTCGTCTGCCCACCTTACACATACAGACACACACACACCCTCTACAGGTTTTATAATGATCTCTACACCCATGCAGTTTTCACTGATCACAACAGTTGCTAAACTTTTACAATTTGTAATGATCATACCCTCTTTGCACACTTTTTGTAGAGCTTAAGACTTTTGCCCAGGGGTTATGGCTTTACACATTTCCCCAAGGGGAGAAAAGACTTGTGTAACATTGATATTCTAGGTCTTTGTCTATCAAAGAACCCAGATTCTGTTGGACCACCCCTAGTGGAAGTGTTGACGTTTGAAAGACTTTCCATACTTACCTCTTAGCTTGTGTAAAAGATATAAAAATCGAATATGACCTTGCTTAGAAAGACAACTGACTGAGCAATTTAACAGGAGAGTTTCTTCAACATAACAGAGACCTTTAATGGTGAAAATAAATTTTTGATTCTCATTCATCATGTTCCCTTGGCTTCATTATATGAAAGTCACCTCATATAATACATTTCTATAACTGCCCAGGGGAGTTATAGATATGTAAAGAAACAAAGCAAGCAAATTCCAAATACATATATTTGGAATAACCTACTAGTGATGTTTAATTTTATGTGTCAACTTGGCTAGGCCAGTGCCCAGATTTTGGTCGAACATTATTCCAGAAGTTTCTGTGAAGGTGTCTTTTGGATGAGATTAACATTTATTTATTTATTTTGAGAGAGGGTGGGGAGGGGCAGAGAGAGAGGGAGACACAGAATCCGAAGCAGGATCCAGGCCCTGAGCTGTGAGCACAGAGCCCGACGCGGGACTTGAACCCACAAACTGTGAGACCATGACCTGAGCCAAAGTGGGATGCCCAACTGACTGAGCCACCCAGGAGCCCCAAGATTAACATTTAGACTGGTAGACTTTGAGGAAAGCACATTACCCTCCATAGTGTGGGAGAGCCCTCATCAGATGAATCAGATGAAAACATTAATAGAACTAAGACTGGCTTCCCCTCGCAAGAAGGAATTCTGCCAGCAGACTGCCTCTGGACTCAAACTACAACTCCTCCCTGAGTCTTCAGCCTGCTGACTTTACCCATCAGATTTTGGACTTGACAAACCTTTACAATCACATGAGCCAATTCCTTAAAATAAGTTATCTGTCTTTGTCTCTGTCTCTCCATTTCTCTCTATCTGTCTGTCTATCTATCCTGCAGTTTCTCTCTCATACTTTCTCTTCTCTCTCTATATATATATTTCTATCTAATCTATATCTATATCTATAGGATACATATCCTGTTGGTTCTGTTTCTTTGGAGAATCCTAATTAATACACCACCAAAATCATTTTATAATTTAGTAGAAGTAATACCCATAAAAAAACATTTTGATCAAGTATTCACAGTTATCTTGCAGGATTATTCTAGAGAAAAATGCAGATTGTTGATTATTGTAGATTAATTTTTCAAGTATTCCAAGTAATTCTAGTTTCAGCTCAATCTCCTGAAGCAAAGGTTGCAGCTCTAAGCAATTGCACTAGACAGTACTTATGCAACCAATATTTAGGAAGTACCTATTTTATGCAAGACACTGTTCTAAGTGCTGAGGACAAAGCAGTGAATTAAAGACAAAAATCCCTGTTTTCATGGAGTCGGTCTCCTAGTAGAAGGGGACAGATGACAAATAAACTCATATTAGTCAGATGGTGATGAGTGTAAAGAAACTAAAATAGTCACCCTGCTTTAGGGTGGAAAGTGAAGAGATAATTGTGTTTGTGTGATTTCGTAGAGGGTACAGGAAGTAAGTGACGTTTCAGCAAAGACCTATATGTAATGAAAGAGAGAGTCATGGAGATTTATGAGTAGAAAGAGTTCTAGGCACCAAGAACAGCAAGGGCAAACAAAGGCTGGGGGCAGAAATGAGTTCAGGGCACTAGAGAAACACAAGGAGAGCAGGATATATAAAGAGGAATGAGCAAGGGAAATTGGTAGGAGGCGAATCCAGAGGAGTTCCCCTGACTTGACTGTGTACACCCCAACAGAAATTGAAGAGAAGTCTGGGGACAAAGTGTTGGGACACGCCAGTGTTTAGAGGTCAGAAAAGGAGTTGCATGGAGTCAAGGAGACTGAGGAGGACTACCCAGGGAGGTAGAAGAAAAACCCAGAGAAAATGGGTCTTGAAGGAAGTACTTCAGATAACAGGGAGTGATTGAGACAGGTTAAGCAAAATGAGGACTGGGAATTAATCATTGGACCTATCTATGTAGAGATTCATTATAATCTTGCTAATAGGAATTTGAGCACAATAGAGGAAACGAAAGCCTAATTTGAGTCTATTCAAGAATGACTTAGAGGAAAGGAAGAGCAGACAAAAATAATCACGACTCTTTTCACAGTTTTGAGGTAAAAGGGAGCAAAGAATGAAGTTCTGGCAGTGTTAGCTAGAAAGGGATGCAGGAGGGGTTTTTAAAAAAAACTAGTTTTTTTTTTTTTGCAGGGACACCTGGCTGGCTCAGTCAGTCGAGCATCCGACTTTGGCTCAGGACAATCTCACAGTTTGTGGGTTGGAGCCCCTCTCTGGGCTCTGGGCTGACAGCACAGACCCTGGAGCCTACTTTGGGTTCTCTGTCTTCCTCTCTTTCTGCCCCTCTCCTGCTCAGGCTCTGTCTCTTTCCAAAATAAATAAACATTAAAAAATAAATAAAAATAAAATAAAAATTTGAGGGGATTTTTAATTTGTATTAGGTTAGAAATTTAATGACATGCATGTAACCTAATAGGAATGATCCAAGGAAGGGGACAGAGGGGCGTCAACTGGTAAGGCAGGGTTGGGAGGGAACAGAATAAGTGCACAGAGTTGAATTAGACAGGAAAAAGGGCAACGTTTGGGGTATAGATGCAAATAGGCTTGTAAGATTTAGTAATGGGAATGTGGAGAAACTCTTCTTTGACTGACCAATTTATTTCAATGAAATAAAAGCCACAAGTGAAGATAGGCCAAGAGATGTTAAATGCCAGAAACTTTCTTTTCTGACAGTGGTTCTCTGTTTTCCTCAGTTGAGTTTAAGGAATTATAAGTGGGAGACTTTCTATCTTATCCTCTGCAAGCAGAAGTTATTTACAATGGAGGACATCTTTGAGTTTATTTTTGAAAGAGATTGACCGAGAACACCTGCCAGCTCTCTCATTGCTTAACCTGCCACTCTGCTTCACCGGGAGCCAGGGATGCTCAGCTACATTACTAATGAGAATATAACTTGAGGCTTATCTGGACTTCTATGTAGGCTTAGATAAGAACTTATGAATGAAACTGTGTTTTAAATATTACATCAGCTCTTGTTACTTCTTTCTTGTTTTCAGAAGAGTATCTAACCCCACCTTCTTTAGAATTATTATTAAGCACTCGGGGAGCCTGGATGGCTCAGTCGGTTGAGGGTCCAACTTCAGCTCAGGTCATGAGCTCATGGTTTATGAGTTCAAGACCCTCATCGGGCCCTGTGCTGACTTCTCAGAGCCTGTAGCCTGCTTCAGATTCTGGGTCTCCCTCTCTCTCTGCCCCTCCCGCACTCATGCTCTGTGTCTGTCTCTCTCTCTCAGAAATGAAAAACATAAAAAAAGAATTATTATTAAGCACTTATTTTTAAAAACTCATTCCTGGGAATGGGGGTGAGGGAAATGGGTGATGAGGGTTAAGAGATACAAACTTTCAGTTATAACACAAAAGACATCAGAGTATAATATACAGAAGTGGAAATACAGTCAATAATGTATTAATCTTGTTGGTGGTAGATGGTAACTGGACTTACTGTAGTAATCAGCTCACAGTCTATACAAATGTCCAATCACTACATTGTGGACATGAAAATAATTGTATATCAATTACACTTCAATTAAAAAATCCATTCCTTGTGACAATTTACAATGTAAATAAAAAAGCATCTACTAGTTACCCACCGCATGCAAGGGACATATCTTTTTTTAAAAAATTATAGCTGACATACAGTGTTAAATGGTTTCAGGAGTACAACATAGTGATTCAGCAATTCTATACATTACTCAGTGCTCACCACAATAAGTATAGTCACCATCTGTCACCATACCATGTTATTACAATATTATTGACTATATTCCCTATGCTATACTTTTCATCTCTGTGACTTATTTATTTTATAACTGCAACATTGTATATCTTAATCCCTTTCATGTATTTCATCCATTCTCCCCATTCCCTGCCCTCTGTCAGCCATCAGTATTTGAGTCTGTTTCTTTGTTCATTTTTTTGTTTTGTTTTTTAGATTCCATACATAAGTGAAATCATATGGCATTTGTCTTTCTCAGTCTGACGTTTTTTAGTAGCATAATACCCTCTAGGTCTATCTACATTGTGGAAATGGCAAGATCTCATTGTCTTTTATGACTGAGTAATATTCCATTGTGTGTGTGTGTATAATATATATCTCGTGTCTTTATCCACTCATCTTTCGATGGACACTTGGATTGTTTCTATATCTAGGCTAATGTAAATCATGTTGCAATAAGTATGAGGGTGCATATGTCTTTTTGAATTACTGTTTTTGTTTTCTGTGGGTAAATTCCCAGTAGTGGAATCACTGGATCACATGGTATTTCTATTTTGAATATTTTGAAGAACCTTCCATTCTGTTTACTAACATACAGTGGTTGTACCAATCTACAGTCCCACCAACAGTGTGTGATCATTCAGCACGGACTGATCTTTTGTAAGATTCATTACCTAAAAGAAGCAGTAATCCTCTGACTCTCACAATTGCAGAAGGTCAGTTTCTTAGAAATTTTCATAACCTTGCCTTTGTTAATTAATTCTGAAACATCCTTGCAAAAATATCCTACTTGAAGATTGGAGTATTATTATGGGATAATATTTTAATATGACAGGGGATGCTTTAAGGTTCAATGACAATTTTTTTGTTTCTTGAAAGATTCCTTTTTCCTTTGGAATTTCTGTATTGAATTCAGGGCTTTTCCTTCATAGTGCTTGTCCCATTACAACAAGGGTAAGAAAAGAGGGAGGTAGAAGAAAACTCACATTTAGCATCCACTATCTGTCAGGGACTTTCAAGGGGTTATTTATGTTTTAAAAGAATATCACAGAGGCACCTGGGTGACTCAGTCAGTTAAGCATCCAACTTCGCTCAGATCATGATCTCGGTTCATGGATTTGAGCCCCATGTTGGGCTCTGTGCTGACAGTCAGCTCAGAGTCTGGAGCCTGTTTCAGATGCTGTGTCTCCCTCTCTCTCTCTGACCCTCCCCTGCTCACACTGTCCCTCTCTCTCTCTCAGAAATAAATAAAACATTAAAAAAAGTGAATATCACAAAACATATCTTGGAGTCGCCATTTTGCAAACTAGAAAACTAGTATAATAAAAGTAGCTCTAAATCACTTGACATCGTGGAGAGTTGTCAATTAACTATAGTGCTTCAGAAAATTTTGGAAATAAAACACTGCCGAGTTTTGCTGCAACATGCCATAAGCTCTCTTGCATAGAAAATCTGCCCACTGTGTCTTGATCTGGCACCCTGGCTTTGAGATTGTCCTACTCCACCAGCCCGACTTAATCAAGGTCACTGAACTCCATGCCTATCTTGCCAGTGTGAGAAGGTGCTCCAGATTGGTGTTATCAGCAAATTTACTGAATGTACACTCACTTCCATCACCCCGAGGATAACTCTGGCCCACAGCTAGCCCTTAAGGATGGACACCGCTTGACAAATATCCTCAGGATGACAAGATGTCACTGATAGCTACTCTTTGATCGCAACTCTTCAGCCACTTGACAACGCTGTGATCCAAGCTTTGTATTAACAGCCTGTTGAAAAAAAAAAATGTCATGTGAAACGGTATCAAAAGCCTGACTGAAGTCTGGATATATATTACCTATTGCTTCTCCTTTGTCAGTGTGTCAAAGAAAGAAATTAAACTTGCTGGTTCCTTCCTAAAGATATGTTGGTGACTACCTGACCACTCTTATTTCGCAGATTGGCCAGTCAACGGATTCTTTGAACCTTGATCAGGTTGAGGTTTTTTCATCTCAACTAACAAGCACCCCTAATACCACATTCTAAAAAACTTCAGACACTTTAGATTGTCTTTCTTCAGATTTTATTCTGACTCTATAAGGGAGAGGAATAAGCTTTTTAGGATCCAGGGAATGGTAAATATATTCCCTTTGTCCATTCATAAGCGCTATATTTTAGCTCACTTCAAACACATAACTACTAGCCACTAGATAAGATTGTCTTTATATTCCAGTTCTGACTGCAATAAAGAGGTGTGATTACTTGTCAGAAATCAGCCAACTTTGTGAGATGGGGAGGAAAGTATGTGTGAGGAAAGTGAGATGGGTATGTGTATGTGTGTGAAGGACGATGCAGAGGAAACAAGGAGCCAGGCTTTTCCAAGGAAAGCTGAATTCTTTCCTACTTCTATGCCTTGTTTCCTTCCCTAAAATAAACTCATAAATAATTTTCCTCTAAATTTTCTGTATTGCCAATGAGTTTAATTCAATCCATAGAAGAGGAGACTAAGCTTAATGCACTTACATTGTGGATGATGGATTGGGTTTTATATGTTTTCTATCATCCCTAGTGACAAGTCATCTCTTTCCCCTGACATCACTTCCCACATTCTTGCCACCAACCCTTTTGGTACACTAATCAGTGTCCTCCTATTCCTGGTGGGGATAATTAGGCTTTGGGTTTGATGCTGAACCTACCCTTTTATATCTCATATTTCTCATCATACTGTTCTTACTTCTAGGAAGGAGATAGAACATGGCTGATAAATATATGGGACTCCTCCTCCATGAATATAAGCAGACATTGAAAAAAAATCAACCATAGCATTCTTTCTTCTTGAGACTAGCTCAACATGATATCCCAGACCAGGGATCATCAAACATTTTCTGTAAAAGATCATAAAATAAGTAGTTTAGGTTTTGTGGACCAGAAAGACTTTCTTGCAACCACTCAACTTTGCCATTGTAGGGTGAAAACAACCACAGTTGATGTGGAATAAAGGAGCGTGGTTGTGTTCCAACAAAATGTTATTTACTCAAAAAGGTGGCTGGCTGGATTTAGCCCATGGACTGTAGTCTATAGTTTGACAGCTATAGTTTGCAGATTCTTGCTCTAAATATCTATCACCAACCAAAGCTGCCATCTGAAGATGGAACCTACCCAGTGTTCTTGGGCTGAAATACAAGATGCTACAACACTTCAGTGTTGACTCTATGAACATATTGAAACGTATTTGATTTCCACCCAAGGAACTGATTTAACCTAGTTTGGGACCCCCTGCTCTGGGTATCTTGAAGAGAAAAGTCACTTTGGGGCCCAAGAAAGCAAGTTTAAGACCCTACCCATTTTCATTCTCTTGAACTTTGTCAGTGGTGGAGCTAGCATGGGAATTCTATGCATTTGTTTTTCAAACATGCAAGAAGAAAATGACATGAAATACTTCAGTCATTGCCTTAGAATAGGTACTATTGTATATAGCACTTCACTCACCAAAAGCTTTCTCCCCTCTCCTGTGGATTAAAAAGAAGCAAAAAAAGCAGCCAAACAAATAAAATCACATTATAATGGGGATAGGATGAAATGGAATTCAACTGCACCCTAGCAACCATCAATCGTATCTCAATTATTTATGAGACTTAAAATGTGCAGAAGTAGTTTAAACTATCATATTCCTGATTCTTACGGGCTGAGTCCTTAGCCAAATGGACCATCTAAAAGAAGGTAAATAGGGTTTTGAAAGCCTAATGGGGCATTTCAGTCAAAAAAAAAAAAAAAGAGAAATGAAATAAATTAAAATAAAATAAAGTAAAATTAATTTTTCTCAGAAGAGTATTGCTTGAATGAAACATCTCATATTGTCTTTTAGTGAGAATAATTAACAAACCTCTTATACCTGTTAAATGTTATTACATAATATGCCTTTCTATTTGGAATAGAAAACTTCTGCGGTTTAAATGATAGAGTGCTAGCACGGGCCCTCTCTTAGGAAGGTGTTTAATGGAATTCATTCTCTTCTCTTAGGCTGGCACTTATCATCTACATGCATTTTATTCTTCTCCTGCCATCACTTCCAGCAGAGATCATAAATGTCCTCTTCTTAGATTATTATCCAGAAGAAAAGACACAAAATACTTTATTTGATCCTTTCAAGCCCGACATTATGTGAAAAGACAAGAATTCTATTTTTATATCCACTCATTACCCTCAAACTCTCTTTAATGCAGCTTTATCAATTTGGACAATAAAATCTCATTAATTTGTACTCCATCACTTTGGAATTTGAGATAATTTGGGCAAGGCTAGCCTAAAGATGATCTGTTCAATATTTATGGGAAAATAAAATTATTCATTCTGATGATTAATGCAAATAACTTACCAAAGCAGGCTAAAAGCTCAACTGAGATTATTAAAGTCTATACTCGTTAGTAGGCTTTCAAGACCCTCTCTAAACTAGCCAGAACATAGTTCTTCAGCTTCATGTTCCAATTCCATGTAGCTTCTGCCTTTGCCAAAGCCAAACATCACCCTGTATTTTCCTTTTTTTAGGCTCTAACTGTACTGTCCTCTATTGGGAATGACTTTGTCTTCTTCCTCTAGTTCTACCTTTCAAAATCCTATTCATCCTTTAAAAGCCAAACTGAAATATCACCAGCATTATGAAGCCTTCACAATGCTACCACCAAGATGAATTCTTCCAACATTTTGGGACATGGCAGTATGTGATATGTTGGTACACTGGTTTACATGTGTGACTGAGTCACTGACAGTGACTTCACATAAATGTCCAAACACCTGAATACTTCATTATGGTTTTATGAAGTCATGTCTGAACATTTACATATTGATATAGATATTTTTTCCTCAATCACTTTTCTTTTAGTGATGCTTTATCTTACTGTTGGGTCATTCTGTTAAAGTTTTAAAAGTGTGTATATATGTAGGTCAAAATATTCATAATTTTTCAGTGTAGTCAAGAGGTGTTATAAATTTTTTACATAAAAAGAATGTGTTATATTTGATAGGGTTGAGAATATCTGAAACAGATTATGGAAAGATCTGTTTCCCTTTCATTAATTTCTCTTTCAAAGAACAATACTACCAATGACCCATTTGCCCAAGCCAGAAATTTTAGCATCATCATAAATTCCTCTTTCTACCTCGTCTTCCAATCCAATCAATTGCAAAGACTTGTTGATTCTACCTACGAGGAGTCCTGTCATCTCCAGGCCTACAGCCACAACTACTATGGCTCCTCAGAGACTTACTGTATGTGAACTAGATGATTTCCACTTTACCCAGTTTTCTGAGGATTTTTTTAAACATGTAAATCTGATTGTGTTATATTCCCATTCCAATATGTTAGCTACTTCCTATGCACACAGAATACATAGCCTCTGAGCATAATAAAGATCTTTTATGATCTGGCCCCACATCTCTATCTAGTATCACCTCCCGTCTAGTCTCATTTCCTCTCATGCTACAGTTCTCTCCTTACATTTTCCGATCCAGTAACATAAAGTACATTTTCATTTCCAGCCCACCTTGAGCTGACAGCCCTCAACGACTTTGCACATGTTACTTCCTCTATTTTGGATGCCACCTGGAAGACTCTTCTCTAAAAACATCCCTGACTTCCTAAGAAACACTGTGGGTTTTTTTTTTTAAATCTTTGTTGTTTAAAGGCAATAGACTTTTTTGTATCTGTACATCCATAGACAGTAAGCTCATTAAGAACAGTAGTATCTTTGCACTCCACATAGCCTCCAACATAGCACAATACCTAACAATAAATGTTTATTGAACAAATGAATAAATGAACGAATAAATACAATTTACTTTCACTGGAATATCTTATTTTGTATGTTTGAAATAATCACTGCTGTCTGAACAATCTTTTTTTAAGATAATTTATTGTCAAATTGGTTTCCATACAATACCCAGTGCTCATCCCAACAAGTGTGAATAATCTTTATTCTAGTAACCCTACTACGCAGTTAGATCATACTTTCTGATCTTTTCTAGTCCTGCTCTTCTTAACAGTTTCACTAAGTTTGCTCTATTTCCTTCCATTTTGCTATCTTGCCATTTATGTTATTTTTTCTTTTGCATTTGTGGTCGTATTAAGTTAATAAATGACTGGGTTTTATGTTTCTATAGTTTAGTTTACCTCATATAAAACACTAACTACCTCCTTTAATATGAACCATACTTGCTAAAAATCTTTCCTTCCACTGTAGCAAATTTAAGTTTAAAAGAGGATCTCAAGCTACTAGAAAACATAGAAGTCTCTACCTGGGTGATTCTAATGCCAGATGTACAGAGACAGCACAGTCAATATATTATATGTATATATAACATTCATGGCAAACTTGTTTGTAATAGTAAACAATGGAATAGAGAAGAAATGAATTAAACTTTAGTGTATATATTTAATGAAATACTCTGCAGCAGTTTAAAAGAATTAGGTAGAGCTCTATATGCTCTATAAGATGCTAGGTTATATTAAGTCAAAAAGATAAAGAACAGTAAACATAATATGTGATTCACTTTCTATGCATCATACAAGGTATATGCATATACATACTAACATTTTTATGGGAGATAACAGGAAACTTACAGTGGTTATTTAGGGAAGGGGGAGAGAGAGAGACAGAGTGTGTGTGGTGTGTGTGTGTTGGTGATGAGGTGATGGCAAGGGAGGCTTTACCTCTAACTTTTTGTTTTACTTGAGTTCTTTGACACACATTTTTATGTTTATGACAAGAGTAGAATTATGGGACATTTTTACTTTCTTATACTTTCCTGTATTAAAAAGTATATAAAATTTGTAGTAAGAATGAATATTTACAAGCACTTCTCAAACTTTATTGTGCACCAGAATTACGTAAAGTGATTTTTGGGGCGCCTGGGTGTCTCAGTCAGTTAAGCGGCTGACTTTGGCTCAGGTCACGATCTCACAGTTCTTGAGTTCAAGCCCCGTGTTGGGCTCTGTGCTGACAGCTCAGAGCCTGGAGCCTGGTTTGGACTCTGTGTCTCCTTCCCTCTCTGCCCCTCGCCTGCTCACGCTCTGTCCCTCTGTCTCTCAAAAATAAATAAACATTAAAAAAATTAAAAAAATTTTAAAATCAAATTCCAGATTCCTCTTTCCAAACTCTGTATTAGAATGTCTATGAATGAGAGGCCCACGAAGATGAATTTAACAAGAATCTCAGGTGGTTCCGGCACAGGTGGTGTGAACAATATGCTTTGAGAAATACTTCAGAGGAATTAACTGATACTTCAAATTTATACCTCTATATGTGTAGGACGCCTTCACCAGTGATAGTAATGACAGCAAGCTGTTGTGAGGATAAAATTAGATAACCCATATAGACCACTGAGCACAGTGCTTTGTGTAGAGCAAGTGCTATTAGGGGAGTGGAAGCTATCTATTATTTGGTTTAGTTTGGTGTTTTTGCTGTTGTTGTTGGCCATTACAACTTTTAGTTTAAAAACTCCTGAAAGGAAACCAATTATTTCAATAAACTGAGACAAGAAATTATACACAGAGAAAAATGGTTCCTTGAAAACCTTTTAAAAAGGTTTAGTATTCTTTCCTATTCTTCACTTGATGTTAGGCACTTTTTAATTTGGTGCAGCAGTTATATATAAAATTATATTTAACTAGTTGATGCTATTATTTTATTATAAAGTTTTATTTTTTCATTACATATATGAATTTTCATGATATTTCCAAGTTAAGATTTATCTCATGTGGAAATATAGAGCTTAAAAAAACAAAAAGTTGAAGAAAAAAATCTGTGGCAGAGTATTATTTGATTTATAAGAGTGTGGTTTTCTTTAAACTTTGCAACATGTATATTATTATAAGGTAAGATACACAGAAATATGGGGAGGCCTGCAGTTAATGCTATGCATTATGATTCATGCTATATTTCCCATTTCTTTGGTGAAGAGGTTCAGAATGGGGCTCTCCAAAATGTGCCACTTTGGCATATGGATTATTTTGAGCTGAAGACAGTTAAGGTCCAAAAGACTCAGGGAGAGTCTTTTATACCCTCCTTAACTGACTAAAATAATTTAGATGGAGAACTTGGTCTAGGAAGAGTACTATCACCAGAGATACTATAAAGAGTATGAGCTAGAGGTGATCTGAGTGGGAGTGGACCTTAATAGTGCAGGTTTGTTCAGATTCCTCTCAGTGTTCAACTGTCTCTTCAGGCATGACAAACATCTAATTACCAACCATCTGCTCTTCTTATCGTTGTGTGTAGGAATCACCTTCCTCCCCTTTGAAGTCCCAGGTTGCTAACCCATTCCTTAGCTCAGGATGGCATATAAACCTCAAATGCTTGACTTACCCTTGGGTCTCATATTTTTTATTAGGCTCCTGAACATATGTAATTAATATTTTTTTTATTCTGTTAATCTACCTTATGTCCATTTAGCTAATAGACCAACCAAAAGAATCTAGAAAGGTAGAGGAAAAAATTTTCTTCCCCTGTACTGGCCTAGAGAATACTTGTAAGGCTTGTGGTCAAAAGAAAGATAGTAAATATCTTTGCAAACATTGTAGTCAGCCTCTCATGCTACACATCCACCAGAAAACTGACAGTGAAACACAGTCAACTGATAGCGAAACAATAGTTCAACAAAAAAAAAGAACCAGTAGATTTGTAGCCAGTTGTAAATCTTCATCAACTAGCTCCACATAGTCCATCTCTATGACATCTTTTGAAGCTCCAGAGACAAGCACAGAAGTCTGCCACATATAACTGGTTTAATGTTTCAAGGCACTGCACAAATGTTATTGCTGTAAAGGAAAAAAAGGTACAGCTACTGCTCCACTTGTCAGGGCTCCCCTTTTCAGGGTCTTTCCATGGCTACCTGGGATCCCATTCAGTGGTAGTTTTATCTGAAGCTACCCTCAACAATCAGCTTTATCAGGAACATACCTTGGCTTCCTCATCAAAAGTTAACTCTCCTAAAGATTTAGGAGCACCTGGGTGGCTCAGTCTGTTACACATTCGACTTTGGCTCAGGTCATGATATCACTGTTGGTGAGTTCGAGCCCTACTTTGGGCTCTGTACTGACAGTTCAGAGCCTGGAGCCTGCTTTGGATTCTGTGTCTCCCTCTCACTCTGCCCCCTCCCACTCATGCTCTGACTCTCTCTCTCTCTCTCTCAAAAATGAATAAACATTTTTAAAAAGCTAACTCTACTAAGGATTTGAACCAATCTGATAAACTATCTAGGAAAGTACCAGTAGACAGATTACATTGACAAACTTCCCTGTGTTGCCTAAATCCAAAGATTGAACTAATGTGGAAATTTCAGGCTCTAAATCAGTACAGAAATGCTTGTCTTTTGTTTAATGTGGTGGTGGAATTAAAAAAAAAACATTTTATATTTAAGGTTAGAATTTTTTATATTTAAAAACAAACAAAAGCTCCATTAAAAAAAAATGGAAATGATAGAAAATAAAGCTCAATAAAGTCCTCTTCTCTGGAAAGGACTCAAAGAAAAAACTTTATGTTCTTCATTTAAGAGATTCTCATTGAGGGAGGAGAAAGCTTCCCTTGATGACAAATTGTTTTCATGGGGATGAGTGAAGGTCCTTAATGATTTTCAAAGAACGCATGAATTGAAGAGGTTAGCTACATTTCACTACTCTACTTAGTCTGTGTATTGAACTAGGTGGCTGGGCGGGCCCACTGATATTTCGAAGTCTTCTACTCTTTTAATTCCTGGCCCTGAAACACATATAAAACAATTCTTCAACTAACTCACCAAGCCCAGTCTGATTAGTGTAAATGGCCATTATCTGCATGTCCTGGGCTTACCCTTCACCCCAACCCCAATAATCTTAAAATTTTGGGATATGATATTTATATACTCTTTTTACTAACATGCTACCTGATACAAAGCATTCTTTCACTTTTAAAATGTCACCCAAAGGAACTTTAGCTGAGGAGTCCTACTTTTCTTAATAAGGTAATTTCATACACTCTATTAAATTGTCCTGGAAAAAAAATCACACCCTTTTCAAAAGAGAGCTATCTATTGGCTTCTTACCAACAAACTCAGGCTGAACTCAAATGTCTTTTGAACCTGACAACTCGTAAGTGATTTCTTGATTGATTTTTAGACTTCTAACAATGTTCTTCAGGGTTCCCATTCACTCTCTGAAATGTCACTAACCTTGGTTCTGGGGTGCTGGGAAGTCTATTAGAAAAAATAATCAAGAAAATAGGATTCTCTTAGTCTGAAAGAGTTAATATAATGCTAGAGAGGGGAAATTGAATTGCCTCTCATTTATAGGTGTCTTAAATTCTCAAACATTCTTCAAAATTAGTAAACTGCGAATAACTAAAACAAGGATAGCAGCAAACTAAAGGATCTGAATAACGGAAATTTGTTATAGTCTCAAGTGAGATTTATATCTTAAGGTATGTGTCATTAACTAAATGTGAAAATATTTAACGAAATGTGAAAAATGGTAGGTACACCTAAAGTGTTGACTTTTTTAGCTTAATATATATGTATATATTAAACAAAATAAATGAATGGTCATTATTTGATCATTTAGAAACAAATGGAAAGAAACTATGCTCTTTCTTTTTGCACATTCTTGACAGAGTGTGAAACAGTACTGCAGAGAATAAATGATATTTTTTTCAGGCGTTTCTAAAATGCATAGGTAAACAGAATTTAAAGTTGCTCTCTAATCACTAATACATTTCAAATGTGTTTCGAACTGTGTTGTTTGCATTAAAATCTGAAGCTACACAGCTGGAGTAATGTGGAGTAGAATACTTAAAAACAGCAGCCGAAAGTTAGCCAAAAACATAGTTATGAGCCACAGATAACAAATATGCACTCTTTCTTCTAATCAAGCACTTCAAGGTAATCATCTCCCTCTTACAATCCTTCACACAAGAAGAGAGCATGCACTGCTGTGAGCACAAATATCTGGGCATTTTCTCCCTTGGCTGACATATTAAATAATAACAAACCGACACGACATTACCAATGAGTGCTTCTCTAACTGTTTCCAGGAGTCCAGGCCAACCAGTCTGCCTGAGAGTCCAGAATCATTTTGATACAATTTACAAATACTCCTTCCTGAGAGAAGATGAACTGACTGTTGGTGTTGAGCAGACTCAGACAAATGCAGCAGGACCACACACCATCATGTTTATCACGCCTTCCTCTGTGCTTTTCCTTTCCTCCTTGGCATTTGGACAAAAAGCCGGTGGGTGTGTTGGTAAAATATTGCAGACGAAAAAATATTTTTTTATAGTTTTTATTTATTTTTGAGACAGATAGAGACAGAGTATGAATGAGGGAGGGGCAGAGAGAAAAGGAGACACAGAATCTGAAACAGGCTCCAGGCTCTGAGCTGCCAGCACAGAACCTGATGCGGGGCTTGAACCCACGAAGTGTGAGATCATGACCAGAGCCAAAGTCTGACGCTTAACCGACTGAGCCACCCAGGCGCCCCCCAAATATTGGAGATTTTAAATGCACCATAAATATCCTCAACAAGACCACCACAGTGTTCCAAATTGAAGTCACCCTTTTGTCCTTAAACCTACCTGAGCCTGTGGGTATTTTTCTCCAGGCAGTTCATTGTTTCTCGTTGGTTCAAAGTCCTTGCAAACAGGACAGATTTTCTAAGACACGCATCTGAGGACAGTGTCTGAGATCCACAAGGATATAAAGTTTTCTCAAAAGAGCAAATTGGAAAAGTTTTTAGAGAGGAGGTTGAAATTTTTTTTAAAATGGCATTGGAAGAACATAGTAATGAGAAAATGGCTAAGACTCGGGTTCTTAAACTAATTTTTGAGCCACTGGTCCGATACAGCTTTCTCTTCCATCTACATTCACAGAGCTGGTCTTCCCAGTCTGAGGATCCCCCGAGAGAGGCTCTCACGGGCTCTGGTTGGAAGTGGGAAGCAGGCTAAGTTTGCTGAGGGAACCTCTCCTGCATGCACCTCCCTCTCAAACTGCCTCCCCGTCCCAGGTTCCAGTGCCCATGGAGCCACGTGTGCTGCTGTCCTGTCTCTGTGCAACATTCCCTCCATCTTTTAACCCTTTCCCTCTTTCCTCATGCACCCGCATTCAATGTGTCCCTCTCTCAAGCTTTATTCTCATAGATTAGAAATTCTTAAGAGTGGGATTCATTTTCTCACAAAGCATATCAGATTAGAGGGCAGCAGGTTTTTGAATCATCCATTACACACACACACACACACACACACACACATACACACAAAGCTACAACACCATCATGAGAAAGGTTGGGGGGAAGGTATCCTTGACTTTGTTTCCTGGTCCTCACTGAAAATTCATGAGTGGAATGATAGTTAAGAAAATTGCCTCATGCGTGAGGGAATGGTGGCAGAAAGATAGTCTTGTGGTTTTAAAAAAGTAACTGGGGCTTATTAATTAATCAATGAACTTATACTAAACTATGTCCAAAGTGAAACCCGTTTTATTTAAAACAGTGTAACCCTTAAAGATAGAATTGATTTCAACACTGGGAATTAGAATAGGTTGCGCAGGGCAACATTTCCAGGCATGTTTTCTATTTTGTAAAAGGCAAATGCATCCCCCCTCATGTAAACCTGGGTGTGTGGAGTTAGCCATTGAATGTGGACTCACACAATGGATGAGGCTTCCCTAATAGGACAAAAATAAACAACAACAACAATAAATGCCTGCCACAAATCATACAACAGTAAGATCCAGATTATATGGCTGAGAATCTCCCTTCTCAGAAGGGACTAGAAGTGAAAATTGGAGAATTCCAGCCAATTCATTGATATTCACCTGTTTTAAATGGGATAGAACAGTGAAGTGATGCTGTTTGCTCCTGAGGCATCTTTGCCCTGTTCTCCCACCCTGCCTTCCGCTCTTCAAATCCTGAAGAAGAATCACAGGTAGAAGATGAAACTAGAAAAATAGGCTGGCTCCATTAAAATTATTATTATTCATCTAAAATATGTGGGAAGATATTTGAAAGATTTTGAACTACAGAGATGGTATCAAATTCAAATTTTAATTTTTTTATTTTCAAATTTTTATTTAAATTCTAATTAGTTACCATACTGTGCAATATTGGGTTCAGGAGTAGAATTCAGTGATTCATCCCTTTTAATATGCAGTGCTCATCATAACAAGTACCCTCTTTAATACCCACCACCCATCTAGTTCACTCGTCACCCATGTCCCTCCATCAACCCTCAGTTTGTTCTCTATCCTTAGGAGTCTCTTATGGTTTGTTTCCCTCTCTTTCCCCTCCCCCATATGTTCATCCGTTTTGTTTCTTAAATTCCACATAGAAGTGAAATCATATGGTAGTTGTCTTTCTCTGACTGACTTATTTTGCTTAGCATAATACACTAGCTCCATCCATGTCACTGCAAATGGCAAGATTTCATTCTTTTGGATGGTAGAGTAATATTCCATTATATATGTGTGTGTGTGTGTGTGTGTGTGTGTGTGTGTGTGTGTGTATGTATATATACACACACATATATACCACCTCTTCTTTACCCATTCATGAATCAATAGACCTTTGGGCTCTATCCATATTTGGCTTTGTTGATAATGCTACTATAAACATTGGGGTGCATGTGCCCCTTTGAATCAGCATTTTTGTATCCTTTGGGTAAATACCTAGTAGTACAATTACTAGATCATAGGGTGGTTCTATTTGTAACTTTTTTAGGAACCTCCATACTGTTTTCCAGAGTGACTGCCCCAGTTTGCAGTCCCACCAACAATGTAAGAGGGTTCTACTTCCTCTGCATACTTACCAATATCTGTTGTTTCCTGTGTTAATTTTAACCATTCTGACAGATGTGAGGTGTTTTCTCTTTGTGGTTTTGATTTGTATTCTCTGATGATCAGTAATGTTGAACATCTTTTCATGTGTCTGTTGGCCATCTGTAGGTCTTCTTTGAAAAAATGTCTATTCATGTCTTCTGCCCATTTCTTAACTGGATTATTTGTTTTTTGCCAAATTCAAATTTTAGAGAAAAATCACTTTAAAGTAAGATATTTGACATTCCAGTACTAACTACCAAAGTTAAAATCCTATTATATTTTGGCACAGCTGATTAAAATCTTAAGTTCTTACTTATTCTTACATTTTTTCTATTTTATTCTTGAACATTTTATTTCATTTCTTATTTACACAAGTAGTTCCCAGTGATATGTCTTTTCTTACTTTTTGTCTACACTATTTGAGAACTTCACTGTGATTCCAAATGTTCAAAATATTTGTATGTCTTTATTTGTATCTTAAATATAAATGTTATTCAGGAAATGAGCACTGCTGACAGAGCAGTACAAACCAACAAACTGAGGCTTCTTTTCCAGTGAGCAGTGAATTCAAACTGGAAGAGATGGGGCTGGAGCTTCAGTGCTTTGTTTTGTTTTGTTTTGTTTTGTTTTGTTTTGTTGTTTAAATGGTGATGGGAACCAACTCAGGAATTCAGCAGGACTGGAGAAAAGCAAGGAGTTTGGGGTAAGAGCAGAAGAATTGGCAAAGAGGAGCTGGGGAGGGCAAGCACACACTGGTTTGTGCTAAAATTTTTAAAGAAAGGCTGCCTGGGGGCACGTGGGTGGCTCATTAGGTTTAGTGTCACAGTGGGCGAGTTCAAGCCCCACGTCTGGCTCACTGCCATTAGCTAGAGCCTTCTTGGGATCCTCTGTCTTGCTATCTCTCTCTGCCCCTTCCATGCTTGCACTCATGCACGTGCTCTCCCTTTCTCGAAAATAAATAAACATTAAAAAGAATAACATAAAATGAAAGAGAGGCTGCCTGGAGAGTAAGAGGAAATAAGGGATGTGAGCCAAATAGTCATTTTTCTCAGAGCTGACTAAAATTTGACTGGGATTTATAGACTTCTAAAGTTCTCTATGGCTGCTTCATCTTTTTTGTACTTTTTTCTCTCTTTTTGTGTATGTTTCCCTCCTCTTGAATCATGTTAACTTTAGAGTTTCTTAAGGATAAAATAAGCCTAATAAAAGTTCTTGGAGTAGAACTTTTGAAGAGTTTAAAGGACTGATGAACATTTCGTGCAACATCTACACTTCAATACATGGAAACAGAGCCACAAGTCTGTTTTTATTATCAAACCAAGAAGAGCCCTTGCCTGAATATATGATATCAGCCCTTATACCATACTTGCTAAATTATAATTTTCAAAAAGGTATAATTATGACTCTTACACAAATATAAAATGAACACATGCCAAATATTTTTAAGCTTATTTATGATAAAGGAACTGCTAAGATTTTAAAACTAGTTTAAAAAAATATGAAGAACAGACATCTATATAGGCTACCAGAATGATTTCATGAACTTGTTAGTAGATGCAAATTGGCTAATACTCTTGTAAAGGAGTAAAATGTAATATTTGGGGACCATATTTTCTAAAGTGTGGAAATCAATTATGACTCTAGCAGACAAAATTTGTTTGGATTTTTATAAAAAAGAATCATCTGGGGATGTCTGAGTGGCTTAGGCAGTTAAGGGGCCAACTCCTGATTTCAGCTCAGTTCATGATCTCAAGGTATGTGAGACTGAGACCCCTGTGAGTCTCTGTGCTGACTGTAAGGAGCCAACTTGGTATTCTCTCTCTCTCTCTCTCTCTCCCCCTCTCTCTCTCTGTCCTTCCCCAAGTTGTGTGCATGCTCTCTTTCTCTCTCTCTCAAAACAGATAAACTTAAAAAAATCATCTGCATTACTATGAATAAGAAACATTTGCATTATCTGTTTTCTACAGTGTAACTGCTTTCTCTATAGGTTGTAAATAGTCAGATCAATCAAAGACAAAATTACAATATTTTATATTGAAAATTACTATTTCACTCTAGCCAAATAAGCATTCAAAGGATGTGGCCCACTTACTTTTCCATCTTATTCTTCCCAAATGATTTAATATCCTAAACTTCAAATAGTCTCTTTATTAGCTTCTTTCCTTTCCAACAAACTCTATTTTCAACTTAAACAAACTTTCAGATCACTTAGACTCACTCAAATTCTTTCTGTAATATGCTCTCAACATACCTGTACTTTTTACTCACTTTCCATAATTTTGTTTGCTTTGAAAAACTACTCATATAATATAAGTGTCTCCACCTGGACCCTAAGTTTCACAAGGGCAAAACCCTTGTCTGTTTTATTCGTAATTGGATCTTTAATCCTCAGCAAATGCCTGGTATATTGTAGATGCTTGGTAAGTACCCAAAGAGTGAATGTATGTATTTCCTCAGTCCACCTCCCCCCTCCATTGGCTTCCAAGGAGGAAGCCTACAGAGGCAGTTTTAACATTTAATGTCAGACTCTCTGGGTTAAAATCTGAACTCCACCATTTATTAGCTACAGTAAGGACACATACAGATTAAAAATAATAGGCTTAATTTTCCCAGTTAAAAATAAGAATAGAGAATGCTTTCTGTCCTTTTCCTTAAGCATTTACTTTAGAAAACGTTTAATCGTAAGTACTTTCTCCTCTCTTTGAAATGCATATAAATCCTTCTGAAAACTAGATAAACTTTTTGGCAGCTTTATGACCCAAGGATGCTTTTTTGAAAGATGGAAGAGACATCTCTTTGAAGTATAAACATTAAGGGAGAGAGAGTCTCTGTGTCCCAATTTCTAGGAAAGAGTAGGAGCCTCACTTAGGTGGGTGGTTTGCTCCCATTTGCAAAACTCTCTCTTGTCATAAATAAATGAGAAATTTGTGTTTCTTCCTAATAACGCTAATTAGCTAACACAGATGATCACCTCAACTGGCAGGTAGAGTTAGGATGACTTCTGTATGATAAAGGTGCTATCCAGTCCTTACTTGAGGTCTAAGTTATTGTTTATGTAAAGAATAGTATGTGATGGTTTGTATCTTCTTGGTGACACAAAACGTGAGATTTCTTTTGTCTTTGCAATCTCTTAGTGGACTGCCTATAATGCACATCACATTCTGGTTTGATGCTGTTTTCTTTCTCTTCTAACCTTTGTGAGAGATTTTTCTGGGTTGGCAAGTTTTGTTTTCCATGGTGTTTCCCCAACACTGTAACCTTATGCAAGTTATTCTAAAAGAGTGCCTCAGTTCCCTTTTTATTAAATAAAAATCCTTATAGTACTATCCGTGGGGTCACTGTGGAGATTGAATGAATGAATACTGTTGAGAAGGAAAAATTTTCTCTTCCCTTCAAGGTCCTTCAAACTGGACTAAGAATCGAATTGACATGAGACAGATTAACAGGGGAATATCAAATTTAATAATGTGGGTATGGGAAATCCACAAAGATATGGAAATTCCAGATAATGAGGCAATTTGATGCTTATACGAGCTAAGAAGAGGAATAGGAGTCAGGATATAAAGGAAAGAAAGACCATTAGCAGGAGGTGAAAGGAGATGTTTGGAAAACAAAGTTTGCCCTATTTTATAGATCCATTTCTAGGTAAAGAGGAATCTTTAAAGAGAAGTTAATACCTCTCTTCCTGGTCAAGCGAGCAGTTGAGGGGGGAGGCAAAGACTTTTCCCTAATCTGCTGACTTTTGATTACATTTAACCTGAAATAATGTTCATGCCAAAGTGGCCCATCTTGGGGGCAGCCTACCCTGGGCTCCTACAATACTAAAGAACACTTGAAACAGACCCTGCTGGGAGGCATTCATGTGCATTCTGCAGCATGTCCTACCCTGTCCCACACCCTCCCACTCTTCCTTATCCCCCACAGCTGGGCAACCTAGATCTCCAGTCAAGGTGAAGGTCCTAGAGCAGCACTTCTGTGAGGAAGCGGTGCAGTGTGGGGTCTCCCGAGGAAACTGGAGGTGAGGCAGAGTCCTCCCACTCACATCCACCATTTCCAACCCGTATCCCAGAAATGGGTCCTGGGAAGGAAGGCAGAGGGAGGGCAGGGGAGTGGCTCCAGGCCTGGATTAAAGGAGCCCCAGGGGCCTGTCATCCACCTCTGGACTTGGATTCAGGCAGAGATGGTGTATATTGAGTACCAACTCTGTGCCAACCACTCTTCCAACAGAGTCCTTGCCTTGAGGGACCAAAGAAGCATGCAGGCAAGTGAGATGATTTGAAATACTGGTAAGAGCTGCAAGGAAGACAAAATGGGAAGGGGAGTGGCTGGGCCACTTTAAATAGTTAGGTAGGGGACAGTCTGAGCAGGGAGCCCCTGGCTGTGCACTTGCGATATGGCCGGGCCGAATTGAGAAGGGATATAATATTCACACTGGATTTTGAAGGGAAATGCGCACACTGGATTTTGGAGATTTAGTATAGGGGAAAAAAAATTTAAAGGATCTCAATAATGTTTATATTAATCATATATTAAACTGCTAATCTGTTAATATTTCAGACATACTTAGTTAAATAAAATGTTATTAGAGTATCAAAAACCAACAAACAGATAAAAAACAGAGCCCCTTTAGAGCAGCTGGCTGGCTCAATAGTCAGTGGAACATGCAATTCTTGATCTCAGGATTGTGAGTTTGAGCCCCACATTGGGGGTAAAGATTACTTAAAAATAAACTCTTTTAAGAAATGACTTCTCTAGGGGAGCCTGGGTGGCTCAGTCAGTTAAGAGTCTGACTTCGGCTCATGTCGTGATCTCATGGTTCGTGGGTTCGAGCCCGGTGTCGGGCTCTGTGCTGACAGCTAGTTCAGAGCCTGGAGCCTGCTTCAGTTTCTGTGTGTGTGTGTGTGTCTCTCTCTCTCTGACCCTCCCCTGCTCATGCTGTCTCTCTTTCTCTCTCAGAAATAAATAAAAAAATAAAAAAAAGAAATGGCTCCTCTAAGTCAAGAACTCAATACACATTGGCTATTAATATTGAACAAAATTGATCACTGTAGCATCTTCTGGAGTTGATGCTCTGAGACATATCTCCATTTAAAAATAGCTCCAACAGGTCGAAAGGAAAATGTTGCGCTTGCCTAACATCTGTGCTTTGTGGCATGTTAGTTTTCCCATCTATCCAAGCCTTATGGGCAGTTCTGGACATAGGTTTCACATATTCTATAGCTTAACTTTTAGTTACTTTTTTTCTTTAAAGGCAAGGAAAGAATTTTTATTTTTACTTGTCTTTTCAGACTCCATCCAATACCTCAACATTCTCCCAGGTTCCAAGTGTCCCTCTTTGGTTACATACCGATTCTACCCTTATCCATTTCTGTTTCAGCTATGTTTTCAGTATTCTAGTCCTGTGTTTTCAGCAATTCTCAATTCATTATGTGTCTATTTTAATTTCTTCTCAAACTGCTTATTTTTTAAATTATTATTAAATAAGAGGCAAGGCAATTTGAAGGGGAAAACAAGCTATTGTGGTAATAATACAATAATAATAATTTTGTCATAAATTATCCCTGTGGTTATATGATAAATTCTAAAGCAGTAAACTATGTTAGCTCCAACCATTTGCCACGAAGCCAGGGCCAACTGTGTGGAGGTTATTTCAGAAGTTGTAGGTCAGCGATAGGGCTGAGTTCAGTTAACTGGAGGCAATTCTTTAACATTAATGGCTGAAACAGGGCCACATTAGAAGTGCTGTTGTGTGATCACATTTTAGTGCCTATTATGTCTTGATTAAGACTCCCCTGGATATTCCTTTTTAATGGAATTTGAGGAATTAAAAATGGCTTCACAAATCACTTTTTAATCTGGTGAAGTAAGCAGGGAATGAAAAACACCACGCTGTCATCTTCAAGTGCAAGGAAAGTTGTAAATAAAGAAAACAAATTAGTGGCTGGTTCACACCTCATCAGCTACCTAACAACCTGTTACCAGTTAATTACACACCTTTAAAATGCATGTACAAGAGAAATTATTCAGAAATCAACTTCTCTAAAGGGGAGGGTGGCAGACAAGTACCATATCAGAAGAGGCTACATTTAACTATTTAGATAACCAAGCATGAAGGGGGAAAACATGTTTTCTCAAGAATTATCATCCTGAAAGTGCCATCTATTAGTAGTCTAGCCTCAATGGCCTCCGCACCAGTTACTCACTCTAGACAGATAAATATTTGGTGAGGACTTCGTGGTAAATACAGTCTCCAATATCCTTTTGTGACCTATTCTAATCTTCTCAGTCCATCAGCAGCCTCCACTGCTTGTTTCCTATGTTCAGAGCCGATCCTGAGTACGGTCTACTCTAAGTAGACCACGGATTACGAAGCTAAACACTGCTGTCAAGAAGTCTGAACAGTCTGGCTGGGTGCTTTTTGTTCCACAAGATACCTATTTCCTCCTCTTCTGCTGTAGTGTAAATAGAGAGCAGTTGGAAACTACGTATATTGAATAACAAATAAATTTGGGATGGAAGCTGTCCAGGACTATTATGTTATCTCGTCTATACACACAGCCTTGTTGAGGGACTTGTATATGCACATGTGTGATTTATTTCTTTAAAATTGTTTTCAATAAGTAAAAGACTCCAAAATATGGCTTTGTAAATGCTAAGAATATGATGAAGCTGTCCTCCAGGATATTGGTCTGCACCCTGGCTTTGACTCCCTGGCTTATCTTGAGTCAATCCTTTTACTCTGTGCCCCAAGTTACCCCTGTTAAACCAAGACAATCATAACCTACCTCGCTGGACTCCTTGAAAGTACAACTGATGGAAATAGTTTCAATGCACTGAGCCTGTGGTAAAGGTTAATTACTATTATTTTCCATGGTACTTATGGAAAGTGAACCATGACATTGGTTTGGTTGCCTGATCAAATCTATTTCCTATCACATTTTATTGTAATTTATGATCTAAATTTTAAAAATGGTAATATGATATGCACCTACCTACTAAAGGCTCTCCTTCAAATTAGCCTATTTTGAAACTGGAAGTATAAGCAGTTTGAAATCAATTATCTTCACAAATTAATATGCTTTATGTTAATTCCATTTGGATTATATTCATTCATAAGTGATTATTTACACGATGTGCATTCAGGTCATTTAGCATTAATTCATCATCTAGCAACTTGATTCTTCAATGGGCACTATAGTCAAAAGGCATCTAGTCATTTCCAATTAAAAAATATGTAAGTGGGAGCTGTGCCGTGGTTGGTAGTTACTGTGCGGCGGCGGAGGGTAAGAAGGCAGCTGTGGGGGTGACGGCAGTGGCTGAGGCAGCGACGGAGGAAACAGAAGAAGGCAGATTTTTTGAAAGGACTGCCAGTCTACAGCAAAAGCAGTTGTAGTGGATTTCCTGCTGACTGTGCAAAGCTTCGAACCGTTGTCCCGCAATGTACCTGCCCATGTGGGAGTACCCATCTGAACAGATCATTGTGACAGAAGACAAACATCCTTTTGCGCTATCTACATCAGCAATGGGACAAAAAGAATGCCGCCAAGAAGAGAGACCAGGAGCAAGTGGACCTTGATAGTGAGACCCCCGCAAGGTCACATGGACTGACAGCCTGGACACACATGAGGACATTTAAGGCTCTCACTCCCCCACAGGTGCCTCCTGTCTTGTCTGCTCCTGGCCCGCCCTCCTTGCGTAAGCTCCCCTGACCTGTCCCCCACCATCTCACCCACATCCTACCATCCATACCACTTCCAACATCATAGGAGCTTATATATTTATTTTCCTTGAGTTTTTACTTAGGCTGTAAAATGACCAAGTGACCGTTAGAGGGGACATCAGACCCAGTAGTGTGATGTTGGTAGATGCTTTTTAAAAAAAAACATGGTTATTCACAATCCTGCCCCTAGAACCTCCTTTGTGCCCCCACAACCTCACCCCCACCCCCGCCCCCCAGTTATCTTCCGGAAAAAACCAGAGCGTGTCACTAAGGGCCTAGAGCCGGGACCCTGCTGTGGCCTGGCAGAATGCGTGGGAACCCTTCTCTCTGCTCCTGCTCTCCAGTCTGGGCCTTAAAGACCTATTTCATGCCCAGGCTTTGCTCTGAATGTGTGCCAGGAGGAGAAGTTGGCATTTCCGGATCTTTCTCTTAAGTTATTTTATTATGGACTAGTGCGTGCTCTGTGTCCACCCCAATAAACAGATCTTTCTTATTAAAAAAAATGTGAGTGTATATACACACTTATATACACACACATACACACACATATTCCACAATCTGTAAATTGTTCAAAATCATTTAGATAAAATTCTCCTAGTTATTTGCCCAGAGACATTTGTTAGTTGGTTATGTAAAGGCTATGATTAGTTTAAGAAGGATATGTAGATCTTCATTAAATCCTTGTCTGGACATTGTTCACATCCATAGACATCTTCTCCAAGAGTAATGACCTCTCTCTACTCCATAGGCCAAATCCAGAATGCTGTTCTATAACCCTCCACACTTCCACAGATAAGCTTCCATTGATGCATTGAAAAAAATGAATTAATTTGTACAATATGGTCTATCATAGAATAGTGGAAAAGATACTGCATCAAGTTTTGATTCTCTTATATCTTCACTATATTATTTTGCATGTTACACAAGTAATGCCAACATATAAAACAAAAAAAATGTATAGTGAAGGACTTCGATAGTTCCATCCCTCTAAGAGAACCACTTTGTATATATGTTTATTTTTATTTAAAAAAAATTTTAATGTTTTATTTATTTCTGAGAGAGAGACAGCATGAGCAAGGGAGGGTCAAAGAGAGAGGGAGATACAGAATCTGAAACAGGCTCCAGGCTCTGAGCTAGCTGTCAGCACAGAGCCTGACGTGGGGCTCAAACCCACGAACCTGAGATCACGACCTGACCCAAAGTCGACGCTCAACTGACTGAGCCACCCAGGCGCCCCTATATATATGTTTAAACAAAAAGTGCATTATTCTGTATACTCTGTTCTGAAGCAACTCCTTTTTGATGGGAATTTAGGGTGTTCCCAAGCTTTTATAAGAAAACTGGAAATTATCATCCTTGAACATATATCATCACTTACTTGTGTAAGACTTTCACTGGTTAAATATCTAAAAGTAGAGTTGGTGGTTAAAAAGTCTTACATTTAAATCTTAATAAACACTGCTAGTCTTCTAAAGAATTTGACTTATACTCAATCATAAAGCAGTAATGTGCATACTCCTGCCACCCCCTTGCTTGTATTGGGTAATATCACTCTTTCATATTCTCTGCCACTCTCTTAAATAAGAAAAGATAGTTCCTGTTTTTTATTTGGGCATTTAAGATCATTATGGGGTTGACCATTTATTCTCATGCTTTTGGTCATTTTCATTTATTTTTCCATTAATTATTGTTTACTCTTCACTGTTACCTCACCCCTATTTTCTGGTTCCATCACTTTGGACAAGTCACTCTCTCTGATGCTTTGCTCATTATCTATACATTGTCCAAATTAGATACATTCAAAATCTGTCTTTTTCAACTGTCCCTTTCTCACCTACCTGATTTTCACCTCCATCCATTTTGAAATGTTTTGTGAAAAGATAATTTTCAAAACAAAGGTAAAATCATGACTCTTGTGCCAATGTAAAAATGAATATGTTCTAAAGACTTTACTTACTTATTTGTTGAAGGAAGCCATCAGATGTTACACCAGTTCAAAGGAAAAGTCAAAAGTGCATATTATATGGACGCAAAGGAAGGACGAAGTGGTCTTTTCCTAAGGGAGGATGGAGGTCAGTTGAAACTCTATCAGACAAGACAGAATGTGGTTGTCTATAAATTTTTAAAGAGTTGTAAAATAGTTCAAAGACTATGAAAGGCGGAGAACACAGAAGGATATGCCATATGTAGATAATGCACAATTTTCCATTGACACATAATTTTTTTCTATAGTTTCTTCCCTATTGATCAAAAATTAGTCTCAAAAGAGTATTCTTTATTACAAAATAAGATTGGTATTAGTGAATTTGGCCTGGTTATTTATATAGGTGCAGCAAAAATACCACTTTCCATATGGTCACTCTTAAGTTTGCTTTGTTGGAAGCTTTGATAAGGAATCTCAGAATGGACTTTTTTTTAAAGTTTATTTATTTATTTCGAGAGAGAGGGGTGGTGCAAAGGGAGCGAGAATCCCAAGTGCGCTCTATGCTGTCAGTGCGGACCCCCAACGTGGGGATGGACACAGGGCTGGATGTGGGGCTCAATGAGTCAAAATCAATAGTGAAGAACTTAATAGACAGAGCCACCCAGGCATCCCTCTTAGAATGGATGTTTAAAAGCTTTTTGTTATTTGCTATTCTAAGGTTAGGAGACCAAAGTAAGACTCACCACTAGATTTCACCTTCACTACCTATAAATTTGAGCAAATTCCTCTCTTTTCCATTTCCCCAAAATACCCTAAGATTCTTGGACCTACCAGGAAGTGATCTTCCATACTCAGCCTGGGAGTATGGAAGCCTGAGAACCCTGTGAGCCAGGTACCAGGCCAGTATACCCAACAGGGCTTTTTAAGCATTTGTTCATAAAGTCTAAAGCCTTACTTTCTTAAAAGTATACAATCATATTTGATTAAATGAACATCATTATTAGATATAATGGCTGGATATCCATATACAAAAGAATAACGTTGGACCCTTTCTTCTTATTATACAAAAAATTAACTCAAAATAGATTATGGACCTAAACATAAGAGCTGAAACAACAAAACTCTTAGGGGGTAAATCTTTGTGACCTTGGGTTAAGAAAAGCTGTCCTAGATATGACACCAAAAACACAAATGGAAAAAGAAAAAATTTGATCAGACTTCATCATTTCAAAGGATACTATCAAGAAAATGAAAAGACAACAGACAGAGTGTGAGAAAATATTTGCAAAGCATGTATCTTATAAAGGACTTATAACTAGAATATATAAAGAAGTCTTACAATTCAATAATAAAAAGACAAATTTAAAAATGGGCAAAAGATTTGAGTAAGTATTTCTCCAAAAAGATATACAAATAACCAGTAAACATATGAAAAGATACTCAACATTACCCATCAAACGTAAATCAAAATCACAAATTGATACCACTTTACACATATTAGGATGGCAGTAATAAAAAAAAAACCCAGATAATAACAAGTATTGGCAAAGATGTAGAGAAACTGGAACCCTCATATACTGCTAGTGGAAATGAAAAATGGTGCAACCATTTGGAAAACGGTCTGGCAGTTAAACATAGAATTACCATAAAAACAGTTAACATAGGGTTACCATATGATCCAGCAAATCTACTTCTAGGAATATACCAAGGAGAAATGAAAACATATGTCCATACAAACACTTGCACATGAATGTTTATAGCAGCATGCCAAAAAAATGATAAACAACTCCAAGTGCCCATCAACTGAGGAGTGGATAAATGAAATGTGTTGTATCCATACAATGCAATAATATTTGACAATAGTAAGAAATAAAGTACTACTAATACTACAACATGGATGAATCTTCAAATGTTATGCTATGGGAAGAAGCTAATCACAAAAAAATCACAGATAATATGATTCCGTTTATATGAAATGTTCTGAATGGGCAAATCCAAGTTGGTCAGTTTTTGGAGCAATGGGGAGTGATTGCTAGTGGGTTCAGAATTCCTTTTTGCGGTGGTAAAAATGTTCTAAAATCGATTGTGGTGATAGTCACATAATACACCAAGAACCATTGAGTTGTACACTGAAATGGTTGAACTTTACAATTTGTGATTTATATCTCAGTAAAACTATTATGTAAAAAATAATAATTGAAAGAATGACTGAAAATACTATACTGTTGTCTGGTATCAGCCAAAACAGCACCACGACTGTGATGGAAACACATTATTGATGGTGAGGGCATTCACAAATCTCTAGGCACTTCACATTCTGAATTCAATTTCTGAAATGTTTGCATTAACAAGATTTTGTTCATATTAAGTTTCACCTGGGGTAGGCTGAGCACCTCTTCTGACTTGACAACTCTTTCTGCATAGCTGAGCAATAATGGCAATCAAAAAAACCTACTTTTCTTCTAGTATCTCTCCTTCTATGATGTGGAAGAATAAATTTTTGTGATTTTAAAGGATCCCTCTGGGAAATCTCAGATAGTTTTAGTTCTTTGGAGTCTTCAATAGGCTTGAAGAACACAAAGGAGTTTGGAGACCAAAGATAATCCACTCCTTTAGGACAAAACTTCTTTTCCTTAAAAAAAATGGAAGACATACACAGTTGAATTTCTCTGAATCTGTGGCTCCCAAGTATGACCAAAACCACATTAATCACAACTTTTAATGAAAGGAACTAACTTTTAATTCACAGAGAAAACTGAGGAGTGGAGAACTGCTTGCTACCACACACCAACATTTTGTAGCACACTAGGAGAGCTCATGAATACACATAACGTCGCTCTCGACAGCCATCATTTATATACACTTCTCGATGTGGCAGAAATGAGTGCACTCATTACAGACCCAAGAGATAGCCTCATAAAAATGAGAACCAAATAGATATAAACTTAAAATCATGATTACTAATCAGTATTTCAGTATTCTATCAAACTATCTTGAGATACTTACCATCATACTATTAAATGAATGTCCCTTAATTAACTTGTTAGTATGAGCCCAAGGTTTTAAGTTATGTATAGATCTTGTAAATTGTCTTCAAACTGACATATGACACAAAGTAATTACTGTTGAAATGGAGTTTATCAGAATGATGATTTAGTTTGGATAAATACAAATTTACATATTTCATAAACATTAAGTAGAAATAACATTACTTCAATCAGTAATTCTGTTTAAGATTAGAAAGAATATATCTAATTAAAATAGAAATCTACTCTTTTATATATATTATTTATATATTTCATGTATATATGTATACCTAGCACTAACAAAGCTATTTTTTTAATGTTTATTTATTTTGGGGAGAGGGAGAGAGACAGATAGACAGACAGAGCATGAACAGGGCAAGGGCAAAAAGAAAAGGAGACACAGAATCCTAAGCATGCTCCAGCTTCTGAGCTGTCAGCACAGAGACTGATGTGGGGCTCATACACACGAACCATGAGATCATGACCTGAGCCAAAGTCGAACACTTAACCAATTGAGCCATCCAGGCACTCCTAACAAAACTATTAAAAAAATAAATAAATAAAACCAGCAATATTAAATTTGTCTCTTTACTAAATTATGTGAAATTAAAGTCTTAAAACATTTCTGAACTGAATTCTTTTTTAAATCTGAAACACTGAAAATATGAGGAACTCAATTTCCTTATTTTTTCAGAGTTTCGGGGATATTTTAATTATATGTGTTTATTTAACTCTGTGAGCCAATCAAAATAAAATTTCTTTAATGTAAGAGATTTTTATAACCGAATTTTTTAGCACCATTGAAATAAGAAAATATTACACACTTATGCAATGGGAGATAAAGGCATTTCTGAATCATAGTCACATACATACATAAATGAAAAAAGCTTATAATTTCCATTCTAAAATTTTAGCCACAGGTCAAGAGTAAACACAAAAATATAAAACTCATCAGTCCAGATATCACCTTCCCAGTGGACACAAAATTCTTAATTAATTGGATCTCAAAATAGACAAACAGAAAAGACTAACATACCAGATTCTCTATCATCTCTCATCCAGGACAGAGCTCAACAAAGTATGAATCCATTTACAGAGATCATTAAATAATCAGATTATAAAACCCAGTTTCCAATAATTACAGGGAAATAATGTATTGGCCACTGCTAAATAACAAAAATTCAACCGAGTACATTTTAAAGATTTAATTGGCTTTATCAAGTCAGCATAGCAGGTAGAGGAGGGCTCCAAAGGGCTACAGGAGAGAAGAGGTTTTTACAGGTCTAGAGGGAGTGGAAAAAAGGAAATTATTAGCAAAGAATCCATTGTTTTAGGCTTGGAGAATACTCCATGAGTGATCAAGCTCCATTAGTTTCACTAAGGTGAACAGAAAGGCCTTATCGGTAAATTTCCTAGTGCTGATCAGGAAATTCCTTGATTAAAGGTTTCATTTTTGGGGGAGTTGAAACTGTGGTCGAGTTAGGTATTAAGTCTAAGTTTACTAACTTGTGGCCTTAACCTATGTGATGGCATTTTGAGCCTATGATTTTATTTTTTACACCACAAACAATCCAAAACCAAACACAAAATATAAAATAAGTAGGGAGGAAACTTAAAATTAGAAAAGCAGTCAGCAAAATTGTATTGCCATTTTGGATTCACTTTTGGGAGGCAAGAAAAAAATCAGCTTGGGCGTACACTGCCCGTGGAGTGTGCTTCTCTGCTAAAGAAGTTTTCCCAGCTCTGGTAGGTGAATCCATTGAGCACCTCAGTGGAACCTCTAAAACTGTTAAAAGATAATTTTCTGGGAAAGGTAAAATCATGACTCTCATATGGATATAAAAATGAGTATGTGTTAAAGATTTTATGTTACTCATTCAGTGAAGGATCCAGGTAGATACTATAATTGGTTTATAGGTAAAGTCAAAAGGCACAAATTTCCATGGAATAGAGAAATGGAATTGCAAATGGAAGCAAAACAGTTTTTTACATAGGAGAATGGGAAGTCAGTTGAAACTCTACCAGACTAGACAGAATGTGCATGTCTGTCAACTTTTACAAAGAGTCGTCAAGTAGTTCAAAGATTTTGAAAGGCTAGACTCTAATAATGCAGAAAGATAAGCTATAGGTAAATAACGCATACTTTTCCACTGAAACACAAATTTATTTTTTCTACAGTCTGTTCTTCTGGACATCTTTATATAGCATCTATTCATGTCTCCTGTAGACCCCATAAATGTTTAATTACTCTTCAGAAAAAAACTGGCTCTCATGACTAGCAGTTGAGAAAAGATTTCTACTTATGTGGTAAATGCAAAGTGGTTTTATTAATACATTTCCCCTTCATATGATATTGAGTAACCAGCTTACTGGCTTTTTAAAATTTCTCTATTGGTTGTTTGGGCATCATAATAAATTATATGCAAAAGAAAATAAACTGTTCATAGTTGGGAACAATTGAAGTTACAGGCTGAAGAGGTCCAAAGATCATTTATTAATGGATTGATAGATGCAAAATCACTCAAGGAGTGTTCTCTATGTTCCCCATGCTTAAAGAAAATGAGGTTTTAGCATTTACTAATTTTTCCAATATTACACTATATGTTAACTAACTAGGATTTTTAAAAATTTTGGAAAAATAGGGGTGTCTGGGTGGCTCAGTCGGTTGGGTGTATGACTTCGGCTCAGGTCATGATCTCACAGTCCATGGGTTCGAGCCCCGCGTTGAACTCTGTGCTGACAGCTCAGAGCCTGAAGCCTGTTTCGAATTCTGTGTCTCCCTCTCTCTCTGCCCCTCCCCACTCATGCTGTGTTTCTCTGTCTCAATAATAAACATTTAAAAATTTTTAAAAAATTTGGAAAAAATAATTTTAAATATAGCTGTGGCTGTATACAAGGAAATAATCATCTATAGAGAGTGGTGGGAATATTTATAATACAGGTATGCAAAGGATGTCTTAGAAGCATAGTTTGGGAGTCAAAGTCCCCTAAGACACTTAGGCTCCAATCCTCAAGGAGCTAGCAAGGTCAGGGATGTTTATAAAAGAATGTTTCAGGGAGAGTTCCTAACATGGGTTGGGAAGCAAGAGAGCAGATTTCATTTTGGAAATTACCATTCCTCCTGTGTAGCTGGAGCATAAAATGTGAGAGGGAAGGAATGGCAACAGATGAGTTAGGAGAGGAAAGCAGGGTCAGCAGTAGATGGCTATCTGCTACAGGTGAAGCATTTTAAGCCAGGGATTTCCATGATCACATCTGCATTTAAAAAAAAAATCACTCAAGCAGCAGGGTGGGAAATGGATTGTTAACTCTAATGTTTCCCAGTGTATATTTCATTAATGATTTAGCATAGAATGTTAACGGACTCTACCGACTCTCAGGTTCCCCCCTGCGATCTTTGTTTACAATGCTTGGCCTGTAGCCACAGCTTTGCTACACTTTGAGGGTAAAGCTGTGACTTTGTGATAAAGGATGAATGAAGAGAAGTGAATGGGGAAATAATGAAATAAAGCAGGGGTCAGCAAACTGTGGCCTGCGGGTCAAAGTCCACTGCCTTTGTTATAAATAATGCCACTGGAACACAACCACGCCTGTGTTTTGCATTGTCTAGGGCTGCTTTTGCGACACACAGCTGACTTCAGCGGTTTTTAGAGGCTGTAGAGGGTGCAAAGTTTGCCAAGCCCTAATATGAAGGGTTAAAATTTGCATGTTAGCTAATTTTATTTATTTGATTATTTATTATTTATTCCCTATATTCGCTATATAAAATGATTTATGCAAATGTTTGTGGCCAGCCCAGTGCAAAATTTCAAACCTTGAAAGCTGGGCTGGTAATAAAACTTCTCAAAATGACAATATTAATACCATGCAGAAGATCATCTATATGACATTAATTCTTCCAAAATCATCTAAGAAGGAGCAGAAAGATCTGATTTATATGCTATTGAGCTTGATTTATTTTTGTTCAAGGAGAGATGCTTGATATCAGATAAATTTTTAAATATTCTGCAAAATTTTTAGAACCTTGAATTTTGAAAATCTCAAAGACAGTAAATACAAGTTTAGGGACGGAATATTAATAGTTACGATTTTTCCTGGATTCCTGTTTAACGTCTCTGGGCTTAGCATATAATAATCTATTTGTGGGAGAAATATACAGAAGTGTTTTATCATTGACTAATTTTAGCATCTTCTTTTTTGAATGTTTATTTTTGAAAGAGAGAGAGCAGAGACAGAGAATAAGCAGGCGAGGGGCAGAGAGAGAGGGAGACAGAATCTGAAGCAGGCTCAGGCACAGAGCTGTCAGCACAGAGCCAGATGTGGGGCTCGAACCTACCAATGGTGAGATTGTGACCTGAGCTGAAGTCAGAAGATTGACTGGCTGAGCCACCCAGGTGCCACCTAACATCTTCTTAAAGTCCCTACTCTAGATAAGACTGCCTTGGATTTTCACAAGTAGGCCCCTTACAGAGGGTACAAGACTGAAAGAAGTCATACACTCTACAGGCTAATGTGTGCAGCACACTTCACCAGGCCCCACAGACTGCCTGCTCAGCCATCCTTAGCTGCAACACCTTGAGTATTTGGAAATTTCAAGAAGAGAACCACAAACCAGTTTTATGGTTAAATCTTCTATAATGTCCCAGGTTCTCATCTCAGGAGACTGACTGGGACACATGCATCAGTAGCATTTACTTAATAAGAACCTCCTTTGAGTAGTTGAAGCCTAGAAAACAGTGATATTAACAAAAAAAGTATATTTCAGTCCTTGATTGAAATTATCCAACATTTTGGGAAAAGTCAATTTGCATAACAGTTGGTGTTTCACCTCCTGGTGTTAAATCCATCTTCCCTACGCTGTCTTTTTGGATCTGTTAATCAAGTTTTCTGCCTTCTCTAGACAGCAGTCTAATTGCTTATGTCCTGCAGAAACCCCTTACTGAGAAAGAGATTTAATTTGTACCTTAATCCAATATTTTTATGCAGTATGGTAAAACACTATTACTTGTTACAGTATTCTGTCAGCTTCATCAATAGTTCCTAATAGAATTCCTTCCTTTGATCTTAATCTGACTTTCATTTTTCTGCCACCTCTGTCACAACTTCTGGTTTTATTTTTTGACCCAGAATATCCCTTTCTGCCAGAGACAAATCATCATCATCACCATGAGAAATATTGATTGCTTGCCCACAGGGTGCATTTCATTGTACCTGCTACTATGGGATTTTACTGGGTTTCATTAACTTACTTCTGTGATGCAGCAGAAAAAAAAAAAACAAAAAACCCAAAAGAGTAACAACAAGAAACACAACCAAATACAACAAGCAAACAAAACCCCAATCACAACCCACTTTGTGTCATTCCTTATATCTGGAGAAAATAAAAAACAGTATTCCAAATTGTGAACCAGGAACTAATGTGGATCTCAAAAATAGGTGATTCAATTAGAAACATGACGCAAGCCTGTAAGTACATTAACCTTGACCTTCCACCTTGTTTGGCTTTTTTTGTTTCTTGTCGGCATGCCTTGCTCTTCTCTCTACCCTTTTCCTTTTTGCCCCCATCCAGCCTTCTGACAGCAGCTGAGTGAGTGTTAGCTATGTACTATTATTTGACATCCTTCTTTTTATAAAATTGAATTTCTTTTGATAAATGTCAGAAGGGGACACACATTCTTCAGTAAAATGAGCTGAGCCTAGAACAGATTTGTCACTGCCACCTCACCAGCCATCTCTTCAGCTTCTGACAAATACAGTATGTCCTGCGCTTGTCTGTCCTTGGTGACCTTAAAGAAATGGAAAAGTGATCCCATCCTTTCTGATTTCGGCACTGTGAATTGTCACAGATGGCAAGTGAGAAATGATTTAAATGTTTACATATTCTTCCTCTGTTGCTGTCCCCTCTGAGCCAATGTATGTACAGAAGGGTGGCAGAACAAAGCAGTGTGAAAGGCTTTCTGTCAAATAAGGCTGTTTCGTATTTTGGTTTGGAAATTTTTAATAACACCACAAAGATTCTCCTGTTTTCCATTTCCCAAGTCCTTTTAGTATCCTGATGGAGGGATCCATTTGAGAAATGGCTGATTTTTCAGCATTAATACTCTCTCCAGGGATCATATTAGAAAGTGAAAATTCACATGAAATTAACTTTATGGTAGCGTAGGAGAGGGAAAATATCTTTTTCCTGTCCCTTCCTAAGGTTTCTGCTGGGACCTGTGTAACAAAAAAGGCATATTAGGAAAAGAAAAGCATACAAACTTATTAAATATAAATTTTATGTGACACGAAGCTTTCATAAAGAAATGAAGACTTTGGGGTGTCTGGGTAGCTCAGTTAGTTGAGGGTCTGACTCTTGGTTCCAGCTTAGGTCATGATCTCATGGTTTGTGAGTCCAAGCCCTGCATCGAGCTCTGTGCTGACAGTGAGGAACTTGCTTGGGATTCTCTCTCCCTCTCTCTTTGCCCTTTCCTCTGCTCTCTCTCTCTCTCAAAATAAATAAATGAACTTTAAAAAAAGAAAGAAATGAAGACTCAAAAAATGATTAAATCTGAGTGTTTTTATGCTATGCTTGATGAAGAGTGGGAAGTCATGGAAAGATAAAACAGGACAAAGAGTATGAGCTAAGTGTAGTAAACTGGGGAAGAGGGGTATCTAGCAAGGCCTATTCATTCTGATTTCTTTCTGTGTCCCTTCAGCTCTGGAGTTAAGGATGCTATTTCCCTCCTTTCCTCCAGGTATAGGTGAGATAGGGAAGCTGAAGAGACTCCATAAAATTCTGCTTTTTGCTCCTTCCCCTGCTTCTAGTCTTGCTAGGACCTGCACCCCCACCTTACACTTGCCTCGTAATGTATGCACCCTCCTGTAAAGGGCAAGGAGTTAATGATTCCTTTAGAGTTTTCCAGCCCAATAGAGAATACCTAAGGAGGTACCAGGTGAGAATGCCCAGATGAAGCTGTCGTGTGCTTATTCCAGGCCAGTGATGCTAGACACCTTGGCACCAAGACCCTGTGGCTCCAACGAATAATTGACTTATGGTGGATGCCGGGCCCTTTGCTCTGTTGTACCCAGCTCCTGGATGCCTGCCAGGACACATCCACAAGACCCCCATCCTCAATAAAATCCTCAACCCCGAGCAAAGATGAGACTCTGTCTCCTTTCCTTTCTGAGTCTCCCAGACACTCTGTCTGTACCTGCTCTCTCTCTACATCCTTGGTAAACTCTGCTTTCACCTCTGCTCGCCAGTGTTTTATTTCTATCTTAAGTGTGGCCAAGGACCCCTCTTGGGTGGTCCTGTGGGACCCCCTCTAAGTCCTCAGAGCCAGGCTGCCTGCATGATAAGGAGGGCCCCTCTCCCAGGAGGGTTGTTTGGCCTGCTTCAGGGGAAGTTCAGAATGTGCCTCCTGTACATGCCTTTTCTCAAATTCCTTCAGCTTAAAATATTTAGTATGTCAAGTTGTCATACGTTAGGGTAGCCTGTCTTGAACCCTGTCACCAGTGAGTAGATCGGTCTTTTTCTGAGAGCACGATAATATTGTTAATGTTATTCCGATGTCAAAGTCGTCCTGAAGAGCAGGAAGAGGGGATAAAAAAAGAGTATATTAATGTAGTAATACAAAGTATTATCTTATTTTCAGGCAGTTATGTAACTGAACTAATGTGAGTTTGCTCTTTGGTGAGCTACAGATGGAGACTACACGAGGTGGAGTTGTCACACAAAGGAAAATGTATTTGCGGCAAATAAGGAGATCTCTGGGAATAACTTCCAAAGCCATTATTTCCTGAGCAGGGGTGAGTGGGTTCCTTTTATTTAGGGTTAGGATGACTATTCAGAAAGGGGTGCTTTGTCATCGCATGTAAGACGGGTATAAGGTTGAAAACATGCCTAAGTGTGAACCCTACCTTCTGCTAGTGAAGCTTATGCTTCTTCTAGGGCAGAGACTTTAACATTATACTGAAGCAGAGGTAATTGTGGGGCAAAGGGAGGGGCTGTGGAGGGGGCTCCCAGAGCCGGTGCACGGTAGATGGGGTCTTGGGCTCCTCATCTCTATAAGGAAGGCAGGGCCTTGCTTACTTTTCAACCAGCACTGGGATTGTTTGCCCCTGACTGATTGTATCTGACACGGCTAGGCTAGACACTGTTCAGGTTTTTTGCATTCCCTTTGTTCTTTTAAAATTCTTCTTTGTGATTCTGACACCTCCTAGGAAGTTCTGCAAGAGGTGTGCTCAGCCAGTAAGGCAAGGATCATGGAAATAGCTGGGGGACTAAAATGACTTCTGTTTCTTTTTCTGGGAACCCTTAACTCTTTCTGCTTACTGCTTGTTCTGAAAATAATAGCAAGTCTTTCTTTCCCAGATCTGCCCAAGAGTCGATTGTTATTGCACCATACATTTCTTTTAACTTTGAATCAGGAATTTTAATGTTAGCTATATGAGAAAGATTTCAATTCAACTTTACAGGTTATTTAATCATTATTCAATGGTCACTGAATGAAATAGATCATTCAACCACTTATTCCTTGGACAAACTGTCACTAATCTCTACTGGATGAAGATGAGGTGTTAAGCATAGAATAGGTGGAAAATAAAACAGAGAAGGTTCTTTTCCATAAAGGACTTATTTGTTAGTACACCAGTAAATTAATCTACAGATTATGATACTGTCATGAAGGAAATAAATCGGAAGATGTAAAATAAAAGCATAAGGAAGGCCTACTTTAGATAGCAGTACAGAATGTCAGTAGGCTTTACTTAATGAAGTGATAGCATATTTGTGGTTATCGATTGTGTATTGAACACTTATTACATGCTCAGTACTAAGTGCTTTAAAGGTATTAATTTATTTGATCATCATAACAGTTCCCTAAGGAGACTCTTATTATTATTCCATATTATAATGAGGAAACTGAACGATAGAGTGATTTTAGTAATTTGTCCAAGGTCACAAAGCTAATACGCAGCACAGCCAGGATTTATCCCAGAGAGTCTAGCTCCAGAGACTGTGCCATTAGCTACAATTGGTTTTGCAATTTGTCTAACAGTTATTATATAAATCACTTAAAATGCTGAATATTGTGCTAGATAATTGAGATACAAATGCAAATAAAAATGGTGCAATGCCCTCAAGAAACTCACAATCTAGAGGGGCCGACAGAATGATAATTAAAATAATGGCATAAATGAAATGTTGGAAATATGAACAAAGTGCATTAGGAGCACTGAGAACACAGTTTATTGTTTTATTATTTAAAAAATAATAGAGACAGCAATCCACAGCGAAGTTTAGAAAGTGCTGCTAAATTTGCTATGAAGGCAAATGGGAAATCAAAGCACGGCTAAGGACTTTTTCCAGACTTAGTTTGTGGAAATTCACTGGTTCTTGTAAACCAAATTAATTAACCCTCAGTGATGCTAATTTTCTCTTCTCCTGCCACAGGGAGATAGAATTTGGGAATGGGTGGGAAACCATTGTGCTGAAGTGGGCATTACAATTATATTTTAAGTTATAAACTATTATCCAATAAAGTGTACTTTTCTGTCTCCAGCAACCTCCTTTCTTTACTTTACTCTTCAAGCCCCAATCCATGATTCCAATTCCTGCCTAACATCTCTATGTGAACATTTCTCAAATGTCTCATGGTGAACAAGCTTACCCCATGGCAATGGTACCTTCCCAGGCTCCTACTCTCCTGTATCCTGTGTATTATAGGGCTGCTGGAGCAAATTAGTGATTGGCTTAAAACAGTGAAAATCAATTTGCTCACAGTTCAGGAGGCCAGAAATTTGAAATCAAAGCATGAACAGAGCAGTGATCCTTCCAAAGTTTCTAGGGGAGGATCCTACCTTGCCTCCTCCAGCTTCTCATGGGTCCAGGTGCTCCCTGGGTTTTGGCTGCATAACTTCAATCTCTGCCTCTGTCTTTGCATAGTCTTTTCACTTTGTGTACAAGGATTCTATCCTTGACCAAACCCTGGTCAGGCTCCTCTAAGCTCTCTTCTCTACTAGGTCTCTAACTTGGTCTATAAAAACTTCAGACTCTCAGAACAAATCATTGTATCCATTCTCTCCTCTTCCCCATCCCCTCCATAAACACAGTAAAAGATTCAAATAAACACAACATAATTTCTAATTGTTCAAGGCCAAATCGCTAGGATGACAAGTTCAGCCCCCTGAAGTTTCTGCCCAGGAGAGCTCAGCACTGCCCAAAGAACTTACTGTTTGTTTCAGCCAACACCTGAAGACAGGGCCCTTGTCTCCCAGTCTCTGTGAGACTAGGAGCCTAACTTCGAGAAGTGCCAGTTAACAAATCCAAATGGGTTTCCCATCGACCAATCCTCCCTCCTCTTCCCACTTGTAAATGTTCACTTCCCTGAATGCTCAAACCCCTACCTTTCTCCTTGCCTACTGATTCTTTCTTCCTTAAAGTGCCCCATCTCCTCGGCACAAATTGGCATTGAATTCAATTCGTGATGGATTATTTTCCCTATTGTGATAATTTATTGTTGATTAAAACCTGTCCTCACTCATACGTGGAATTTAAGAAAGAAAACAGATGAACATAGGGGAAGGGAAGCAAAATAAGATAAAAACAAAGAGGGAGACAAACCATAAGAGACTCTTAAATACAGAGAACAAACTGAAGGTTGCTAGAGAGGTGTTGGGTGGAAGGATAGGCTAAATGGGTGATGGGCATAAGGAGGGCACTTGTTGGGATGAACACTGAGAATTATATGTATGTACTGAATCACTAAATGCTACTCCTGAAATCATTATTACACTATATGTTAACTAACTTGGATTTAAAAAAAATTAAAAACAAAAAAACAAACAAAACCCTGTCCTTACCATTTTAACTAATATCTGGCCTTGTTTTTGACACTTATATGGATACCGTCATTGGATATAGGGCCCATCCTAATCCACTGTGATTTCATCATGATCCTTACCTCATTTATATCTGCAAAGATCCTATTTCTAAAAGAAGTCCTATTCTAAGATTCTGGGTGGACAAATATTTTAGGAAGACACTATTCAACCCACTACACCCCATATATCCAATTAATCACTGTGGTAAACTATCAATTGTCTACCTAGTATCCAACACCTATTTATTCCATGCTAATAATTTTTTTCAGAAAGACAATGTGATCAGCCCATCATTAGGGATGATGGTAATCTCAGGCAATCAAGACATTCCTGTTCCCCATTTTCCCAGCCTCCACTGCAGCTGGAGGTTGCCATGTGACCCTGCTCTGGCTAATGACACTCAAGTCGTCTGTGAAGGAGAGGGTTGTTCAACAGCATGACACAAAAACAAGTGAACTAATAAGTGCCCCTAATATTGTCAAACTTCTGCACCAACACCAGCACCAGCCTACCTGCATCTACGTAAATAAAACAAGCCCCTACATGTTAAGCCCTGTTTAGCAGAAATTCTGTTTCTTGTATCCAAAAGAATTTTTTTTTTTTTTTAACTTGAGAGAGACATAGGGGGAAAGGTAAATAAAGAGACAGAGAGAAAATCGTAAGCAGGTTCTCCACTCAGCCTGGAGCCTGACAGGGGGCTCAATCCCATGCTCCTTGGATCATGACCTGACCCGAAATCAAGAGCAGGTAACTCAGCTGACTGAGCCACCCAGGAGCCCCATTTCTAATTGATTTACTCACCAAGTTCAGTTAATTTTCTTTTTGAAATATTTTTCTTATTTATTGCTTCTGATGGGGCTCAGGGGAAGCCACCCCAAAATATGCCAAAATGGCATTTTGATTTTTTTGAATTAAAATTATTTGAGAAACAGCTGATGCCAAAAAGATATTCTGACCTTCCTTTCAGTTCTCTGAAAGCAGAAAATAAATCTCCTGTGTGCACCAGAGTAGAGAGACACCCTTATCAAGGAGATAAAGAAGTCAGGAGAGAACTGAAAGACAAGAGATAGAGAAGGCTATATAAAGAAACTCTGCTCAGTTTCTTTGCAAATTAATACTGAAGACTAAGTTTCTTTGTTTTTTCAGTTGTTTACAAATTTACTGTTTTTATTTTGTTCTGTTTTGTCTAAAAGGTATATAAGAAGCCTACTTTGGTCACTTTTTAGATCTTATATCTATGAGACCTCCATATGTATGAAATTAATTTTTTTCTTTCCTATTAATCTATCTTGTATCAATTTAATTATTAGACCAGCCAAAAGGACTGAGAGGGGTAGAAGGATATTTTCCTCTCCCTGACACTTCCCTTCTACTCAGTCAAGTCTTCCTCTTTTCTCACTAGACAAGTATAATATCCTATTTAGTCTCCTAGCCTCGCTGCCTCATTTCAGACTCATCTATTCTCTGTGGGTCCAATAGCAATTGTTCTGAAACATAGATCAAACCCTCTGCTCAAAAAGTTTTCTCAGCCCCCCAGTTACTAAGAGAATAACGTCTAAACTTGTTAGCACTAATGATCTGGCCTTAATCTATTGGTTTCTAGTCTCATAAACATCCATATCCTTCATGTCCTCTATAGTTTGCATACCAAATGACTTTTCTAGACATACTATGTATTTTCACATCTCAGCTTGTTTCCTAAATTGGGTATACCTTGTGGGAATCTTATTTATCGCTCAGAATCCAGCCCAAATATGTCCCCTTACATGAAACCCCCCCATAGGTATCTGATAGGAATTCATCCTTGAACTCACATAACACGTTATGTTGTTGTTGTTGTTGTTGTTGTGGTTGTTGATGTTGAGGAGCAATAATTCCTGTCCCCTGATTCTAGCTGGACTAAGAATCAAATTGACAAGAGACCAATTAATAGGTGAAAATCAAATGTAATATCATACATATAGGGAATCCACACAGACATGGAAATTCCATATCTAGTCAGGTAATATGAGGTATATACTCACCCTGAACTAAGGTGAAAGAGGTAAGTGTCTAGGGCTTCAGAGGAAAGGAATGCAATTTATAGGGCAATAGTAGTAAAAGCAGATGTTTGGTAATTATATGTTTGCTCTACCATTCAGATGGGTCTGTCAGATAAAATTTATCTCTACTAATAACGATTTATTCCAGGAAAGACCCCCAATTATATTCTTTTACATAGTTAAGGGAGGAGAAAAAGTTTCTCTTGAGCCTGTACTGTCTTGATTGCCTTTAACTCAGAATAATCTTCATGGTAAAGGGGTCCATCTTGGGGCAGCCTGCCTTTGGTCCCTACATTTTATTTCAGGTGGTCCTAGGCTTTAGAATGCTTGACTTTCAGATAACTTACACCTCCATCCAGTATACATCTACACATTTAACTAATTTTTCCTATGCTCAGCAAGAAAGTAGACTTTCATCTTTTGCTGATAAACATTTCCCATCATCACAAGGTTCTTCTGACTGCCAAAAGTTTGATCTAAGCAGCTTCATTATCTCCATCCCTTTGTAATGTCTGTGCAATTATTTAAGTATCCTAATGCATTTTACTCAATATTTTATAAACATGAAAGTGATACTACTAATGAAAATATAATTGAAGCCAGCATTATAATCATGAAGTGGGCTTAAATTTGCTATATCCTTAGCTCTAATCAAATACTATTAAGTACAATTTAATTGTACTCAAGTTGGCCCACTATATTTAATCGTGAAGAAATGGTACAAAATTGGAGAATATGTAGAAAATACAGGACTATACTGTTGAAGGTTGTGACTTGAGATTCAGGTCTAGTAATGGGAGAAATGGAGACCTATTTTAAGAATCAGCTGCAAAAGGGGGCCTGGGTGGCTCAGTTGGTTAAGTATCTGACTTTGGCTCACATCATGATCTCACTGCTCATGGATTTGAGCCCTGCATTGGGCTCTGTGCTGACAGCTCAGAACCTGAAGCCTGCTTCGGATTCTATGTCTCCTACTCTCTCTGCCCCTCTCCTGCTTGTGCTGTCTCTCTTTCTCTCTCTCAAAAAATAAATAAACATTAAAAAACACTTTTTAATAAAAAAGAATAAGCCGCAAAATACATTGCAATTATCCAGAGACAGAGAGAAAACTACAGGTCCTGAAAGCTGTTGATTAGAATGCAGCTTAGTAGGAATTCTTTTATCAAGAAAAAAAATGAGGACTGATATTCTATTTTTTCAATTAAAAATGTTTAGGGGCACCCGGGTGGCTCAGTTGGTTGGTTAAGCATCTGACTTCGGCTCAAGCCATGATGTCACTGCTTTTGAGTTTGAGCCCAGCGTTGGGCTCTGTGCTGACAGCTGGGAGCCTGGAATTTGCTTCAGATTCTGTGTCTGTCTCTCTGCCCCACCCCTGCATGCATTCTGTCTCTCTGTCTCTCTCACAAATATAAAATAATAAAGTGTAAAAACATTTAATTAAAAATGTTTAGACATTACATTCCACAAATTTATCATCACTATTTTCTGCAGAATCCTTAGTAAGTCCTTCTCAGAATGGAAATAACTTTTTTTTTTTTTTTTGAGAGAGAGAGAGAGAGCTCAAGCGGGGTAGGGGCAGAGAAAGAGGTAGAAGATCTTAAGGAAGCTCCACACCCAGTGCTGAGTCTCAAGACTATGAGAATCACAACCTGAGCCAAAATTGAGAGTTGGACGCTTAACCAACTGAGCCACCAAGGTCCCTGGAAATACCTTTTTAAAAAAGAATATTAAATGTCATCTAAGAGAGATAGATAGCTGTACATTGACATAGGAAATTACTTTAGAAAATTACATTTATTGTCTTTATTTAGTGTTCAATCTACAGTTTTAATTTAAAAATAATTTTTAAATAGTTACTTAAGTAATTTTTATACACAATGTGAGGCTCAAACTCACAACCCAGAGATCAAGGGTCACACACTTTTCTGACTGAGATAACTCGGCACCCCAAATTTTTAAAAAAATGTTAAAGATAATCATGTATACATTCTAGAACACTTAGGAATAAAATAAACCACATATTCATACCATAATTGCACATTGCATAATACATTTAGTTCGGCCTAAAGAGAGAATCCCCCAGGGACGCCTGGGTGGCTTTGCTGGTTACCCCTCTGACTTTGGCTCAGGTCATGATCTCATGGTTTTGAGGTTCAAGCCCCTCATTGGGCTCTGTGCTGACAGCTCGGAGCCTGGAAACTGCTTCTGATTCTTTGTCTCCCTTTCTCTCTCTTCGTCCTCTACTCACACTCTGTCTCTCTCTCTCTCTCTCTCTCAAAAATAAGTAAAAGATTAAAAAAATTTTTTTAATTAAAAAAGCATAAAATAAAGAGAATTGTTCACAAGGTTGAATCGTTCACAATAGCTCCACTTCCACAGTCAAAGTAAATGGGGGAGATATCAATTAATTGGGCTTCAAGAGAACAAAGAATTCCTGATCCATAAATTTAGGAATGCTGTTTCCTAAGTTCTGTCTTGAAGATTCAAAATGTTAGCCTATTAAAGAAGTTGCATGGTTTAAAAACATCCACTTAATATTGTTTAATGACTTCTTTGTAAAGAGGAAGAAATTTTTTCTTCAGCACACCTATGAACAACCTTTTCCCAACAAAAGAAACCCTATAAACCACATAAAAAAGCTAAACAGCTTTCTCTTAATCTCAGTCTGAGAAGCACTAAACCATGGGTTTCAGGGAAAGAAACAAGCCTTATTTTGAATTTTCTACTGTGCCTAGCACAGTGTTTAGGATAAAAGCTCTCAAATGCTTATTATTTAATTAACTCAATAAAAGAATATAAAGAAAGACAATTAGTGTTTGGAACTCTGACAGAGTTTTGAAACCTATTTGACTTCCCATTAATAATCTGTGTGTGTGTGTGTGTGTTTGTGTGTGTGTGTGTGTGTGTGGTAACCACACATAACATACATTGTACTATTTTAACCTTTTTTTAAGTGTACAATTTCAGTGGTAGTAAGAACATTCATTGTAGTGTAACCACCGCCACCCTCTATCTCCAGAACTTTTTTAATCATCCCAAACAGAAACTCTGTTCTGTTGTGAGGGGAGGAAAAAAGTTTTCCTTGACCTCCTTAGGTTACCTGCTTAGGTGTGAAAATCAACCTGACAGACAAATTAACAGAGGAGTATACAAGTTTGTTTAGTGTAAGTGTTTACATGACATGGGAGCCTTCATAAGGAAATGAAGAGACAAAGAAATGGTTAAGCCTGAGTGTTTTATGCTAGGTTTGATGAAGAGAACAGTTGTGGAAAGATATGACAGGACAAAGGTGAGCCAAGTGTAGTAAACTGGGGGAAACCTAGCAAGACCTGTTCATCAGATTCTCCGTGGTGTGTCTCCTTCTCAGGGATAAGGATGCTCCTTTTCCCCAGGTGTAGGGAGGGTGCCTCCACATGAGGATTTTATGACTTTCCTCAGGGGAAGGTCAGAAAGTCTTTCCTGCATGTGCCATTTCTCAAATTCCTTCAGTTTGAAATATTCAATATGCCAAGGTGCCATATTTTGAAGTAGTGTGTTCTGAATCCCATTACTATTAAATGATAACCCCATTCTCCACTCCCCTTGTTGCTAAAAACCTCTATTTTTTCTGTCTCTGTGCATTTGCCAATTCTAGGTACTTCATACACATGGAATCATACAATATTTTTCCTTCTGAGTCTGGCTTATTTCACTTAGCATAATGTTTTCAAGGTTCATCCATGCTGTAGCATGTGTCAGAATTTCATTCCTTTTTAAGGCTGAATGATAATCTACTGTGTCTGTATATTGAGGGGGTTCAGAACATGTCACCCCCAAATATGCCACTCTGGTATATTGATTATTTTGTGCTAATGGCACTTGAGAAACAACAGATGCAGAAAGAGATCTCTGACCTCCTTCTTTCTACTTAAAAACAGATCATAAAATTTCACATGAGAGCGTTTCCTTCTCTGTATCAGGAAGAGAAGAACATTCTTATCACTGGAGACTGGGAACCTACCCTGAAATGCATCTGTGCAAACTTATTAGAATAAAACAAACCTATTATAATAAATTTCATCAGTGTCCCCCATAGATGTCCTAGTCACGGTTTTACCATTTATTGCCCCTAGCTCAAAGCCTTTTGACTTGTCACATCTACCTATCTATCATTCTTTGATAAAAAGGATACCTCTAGGTGCCTGGGTGGTTCAGTCGGTTAAGTGTCCATGGTCATGATCTCACAGCTGGTGAGTTTGAGCTCCACATCAGGGTCTATGCTGACAGCTCTGAACCTGGAGCCTGCTTCAGATTCTGTGTGTGTGTGTGTGTGTGTGTGTGTGTGTGCCCCTCTCTGATCACTCTCTGTCTCTGTCTCTCAAAAACAAACAAACAAACAAACAATCAAAAAGGCTACTTAAGCTTTCAGGGACAAAAGTATTTTGTGTCTTCATTTTTTCTTTTTGAAGATTTCTCTGTAGGCAAAAAAATATTAAACAACATGTGTATGTTTTTCTACTGTTGATCTGTCTTACGTTAATTTAATTCTTAGGCTGAGCCACAGAACCTACGAAGGTAGAAGAAAGTTCTCTGTTCCCTATAATACCACATTCTGTTTATCCATTCATCTATTGATGGACACTTGAGTTGTTTCTACCTTTTGGCTATTGTGAATAATGTTACTATGAACACTGGTTTTCAAATATCTATTTGAACTCCTGATTTCAATTCTTTCATATACCCAGGAGAAGAATGGCTAGATCATATGTGTAACTTTATAAGGAATCAGTATTCTGTTTTCTACAATGGTTCGCCATTCTCATTAGCAAAGCACGGGGAGGGGGACAATTTCTCTAACTTGTCACCAATAGTTGTGATTTTATGTTTTGATAATAGTCAGCCGCACAAGAATGAAATGGTATCTCATCATGATTGAGAACTGTATTTTCCTAATAACTAGGAATGTTGAACATCTTTTTATATGCTTCTTGGCCATTTTAATATTTTCTTTGTCCATCTTTGAATTCTAATCAGTGATTTTAAAAATTGTTTAATGTTTATTTATTTGAGAGAGAGAGAGAGAGAGAAAGAGAGAGAATGAGCGGGGGTAGGGTCAGAGAGAGACGGAGACAGAATCCCAAGCAGGCTCTAGGCTTTGAGCCATCAGCCCAGAGCCTGACATAGAGCAAGAACTCACAAGCTGTGAGATCATGACCTGAGCCAAAGTAGGATGCCTAACGAACTGAGCCACCCGGGCACCCCCCAATCACTGATTTTTAAACACAGGATCAGGAATATTTTCAGCTTGTCGGTGATCACCTAGAGATATAAGATGTCATAAATTATATAACACTACTTTTAAATGCAATTTTTGGCAGGTGAAAAAAAGGTATGTGAAAAGAATTTATTAACTTTCTCCATCTTTCTCTTTTTTCTAGTTCCCATCTGATTTTGTATATAGTGAGTAACCAGGTTTACTTGAAGAATATGTCAAAGAAGAACCTAAGAAAATAATTTCATTTTTCATTTTTTACAGATTCTCATATACTGTCTTTTTTTAAATTGTAAGATATTTCAAACATTGTAATTTTCATTTAACTAACAAGGCTCTCCCAGGTTTTCTCCTTGGCATCTTGTCAGGAAACCACATCGGGAATTGGGAAGGATTTGGAAATGGGCACAAATGCTGAGTGTCCTTTCAATGTAATGTCTGACATTGTCTAGTTTAATCTTTGGGTTATCTGATTCTCTTGGGGCTTGTTCTTTGAACTATCCATGACTGAGCTTATATTATAGCTCAGAGAATTGTAGAAAACTAATAGTAAAATGCAAATTATTCTTAGCCATAAAGATGTAAATGAATTTTGTTGTAGAGACACAATTGATTTCCTCTCTATAGAAAACATACCAAACACTATAATTAGTACACACATTATAAATAGTGTTCTAATTTGCTGCTTATAGCTACTTTTTGCATGGATTATCAAATTTACTTTAAGATTCCTGACTGCATTACATATCTCTTATGAGTCCTTTTTTGAACAGGTTGTAATATCTTACTGGTTCCCTCATTAATGAATGAGCTAAATAAAATCCTTAACATATGTTCATATGATGTTTGTATTTTATCATTTTGAAAATCATCTTTTAACAACCTTAATATTCTCAATAGTGATTATTTATTTAGTTCTTTTCTTGCTTTAATTGAATTTCAGTATAAACAACATTTTACCTTTGAATAAATTCAATTATTTTCCATTTATAAAGAAAGTCAACATTTACTAGGTTTTGCTTACTTATCTTTTAATAAAATATGTGCTTATTAATTTAAAAAGATATTTAAGTGGGGCGCCTGGGTGGCTTAGTTGGTTAAGTGTCCGACTTCGTCTTGAGTCATGATCTCTCGGTTAGTGGGTTCGAGCCCCGCATCAGGCTCTGTGCTGACAGCTAGCTCAGAGCCTGGAGCGTGCTTCACATTCTGTGTCTCCCTCTCTCTCTTACCCTTCCCTGCTCACATTGTCGCTCTCTCTCAGAAATAAATTAAAAACATTTAAAAAATTTAAAAATGATATTTAAGTAACATCATTTAATTATTTTGTCATCTCCTCCTACATCCTCCCAGATTCTAGTTGTTGTCTTTCAATCTAGGAGTCATTTTCATTTTTGACAAGGAAACTCAGCTTGTAGATAAAAGAAATGGTTTATCTGTATATATGGACTTACACATCGTATTTGTCTTTCTCTGATAGTTTTTTGTATAAAATGGAGAAGTGCAAACAGGATGAGATGCAATCTATGCTGGCCCTGCCTTACTGATATTATACCATTGACTGTCATGTCCATTGTGGGGATGAATGTAGATAAATTTTCATTGAACACATGCTGTTTTTTTGGGCACTTTTACTAGATCATCTAATTTACAAAAAATAATATTCATTTTATGTGTGTTCCAGGGCCAAATTAATATTAGTGACTGAAAATTACAAGAAAGATAATTTCACTGAATATCAAAGAGCAACTTTTCAGTAGTTAGAACTCTGTCTCTGAAAATAGAGGAGTACATTTTACGAAGCAGAATACAGTGAAGTGGTTAAGAACATCAAGGCTGATGTCAGGCAGACGTGTGTCTTTGTGTTCCATGGTCATCATTTATTAACATCATGTCCTTGAGAAAGCTTCTCCTTGGCTTCCTAATCTGTAATATTAAGATGATAATAGTGCTTACTTCATAGTGTTTCTATGAGGAGTAAAGGAGATAATATCTTTAGTGTTTTTAGCAAAGAGTCTGACATGTAGTAAGCCTTTAATAAGTGGCAACTTTAAAAAATACTAGTAATATTTTTTCGTGGTCCAAGGAGAATGAGAAACACATTGAACAGAATCATTTCAGCTGAGCCCAGGCTAAGTCAGTTAACCTCCAGCTAGTCTATACACATGAGCAAAACTAAGTGTATGTTGCTTTAAGCCACTGGGTTTTGAGATGGTTATACAACAATAGTTGAGCAATATGCCAAGATCCCTCTCAGTTCTAATATTCTAGAATGCCATGGGAGTATATTGTACTCATTTGCCTCTGCTATTTGGAAGCTGAATTACAAACATTTCCCAACCATGGAGTGAAGAGTCATATGCATCTATTCTCATCCATGACAACTAATCTAAGTTTCCATTTGCTATAGAATTGCTGTCTCAAGAATCCATACTTGATTACTAATCCTTTTTCCCATTTCTTTTACAAGCCTCTCATAGCCTATCTCTCAGAAGAATAGAAATTATCCAGCTTATTACTACAAAAAAGGAAAGTGTGTATTGTAAATACACAATAACTTAACAATTAATATAGAAAGAACTTTTGGTGTTTCAAAAAATATTGAAACATACCCTTAAACATTTCAGCATTAACCTCTTGTAATCTGTTTCTGCCATTGTTAATCAAAGAGTAGAAGAAAACTTTATGGACTTCTAATAGTCTTACTCATGTCTTCAGGAATCTGGGACTCCTCAGTTTATTTAAAATTCTAGTTAATTTTAGTTACTCAAGCTAAAGGATAATCTCTATGCATCATATGGGGTTTACTTAAAAATTTTTAATCTAATCTTAGTTGTGTACACGTAAAATACAAATAGCAACTTCTATTTATTTGGAACTGATTATCCCAATCATTATTTCCCATTCTTTTTACTTTTGCTTAGTTTCAGAAATTATCTCCTCTATGGAAATTAAGCAGGTCAATACAAGAAGACAGAATCAAATCACATAGTTTTATTTTATATTACATGGTGGGAAGTACTAAAATATTTTTAACAGAATTTTCAAGCAACTACGAATCTTATCAGTAATTTATTCCTCTGACCCATGTAGCACAATACTCTTTAGGATCTGCTTATAAAGTATAGAGAAATAGTAAAAGTTTAATTAAGTAACCAGTTATTTTGAAAGAACCAAGTTTTTAGACTTTTCTTCTTCTAAATTGTTATTCTAAGTTTGGTGGAATAGCAAATTATAGATTTTCTGAAATGGTTATATTGGCCTTTTTATTCAAAGCCTTACTTTCCCCCCATTAATTATTAATTTACATGTCAAAATTAATTAATTCTAAGGACAAAAGAATAAACCCAATGTTGATTGCTAAGACATATAGGATTTTTTTTCCAAAATCCTGATGTTAATCTCCTCTATGGTCTGGTGCAACTCTGGATATCTATGCAAAGAGACACTTATTTTGGAATATTTGCCCACCCTCTTTTCGTGGAAATTTATCTTCCTATTCACAAGGGTGGATCTCTGAGAATCAGGCTTCCTCTCCAAGAGCCTGACCAACTGTAACAGTTGATGCAAGACAGGCAAGTTCTTAGTTGTGAACAACACAAAACAACTCTGTCATTTTTAAAAAGAAAAAACAATTATTGCAAAAATTTAAAAGTCCTTATGGAATCCATGAGAAGACCTGAAAAACTGGGCTTGGAAAACAATGAACAATAACTAAGGGAGGCCATAATGAAAGACAGCCATAGTCTTGCTGCAGAAAGAACCAGGCTAGGATGTGACTGCTGTCGTTGCTGAGCACTTATCACTGTATTGCCAGAAACAGGAAGCTGCTACTGGCATTACTGTCATGAGAACCAGATGCCAAGGCCATTGGTATGACAGGTATAGGAAAAAAAATTGTATGTATCACTTGGTCAAGCTTCAACATTCCAGGGAAGAGCATCAGATTGGCTGAGCTTAAGTCATGTCTTGACTCCAGGAAAAAAGCATGGAGCTGGAATTTCTGCCCATGTAACTTGAGATTCTCTATAATTAGTAAGATGGTAGGATGTTGAACAGATACCCACTGCTCAGTGATAAAGTGGGCCAATCAGATTTTCTCCTTGGACATTGCAGAATGGAAACTGCAGATTTTAGCATAGTATCCTTCATCTGTCAAATAAAAGAGATATAAACTTAGGAGCTGTTGAATGGCCACTATGTACCTGGTATATGAGAAATATCTGAAAAAGCCTCTCTCCGGTGGGAGAAAAATAAAGCAAACATGCAGAAGAAGATGTGTGAGATGAAGAAAGACTTGGTAAATTTTCAGCTTCTTCTTTAGGCTTGACTGCTTTTCTATATTGTTAAATTATCTTCCTGCTTAGGTAGGTTCAAGATCGTTCCTGTGACATATGGTTAGGGACAAGAGAGACTCCTGTTTAATACAAAGCTGTACCAGGGGCAGAGTTTTGAATAAGACATTCTTTTCTTTTTAAATTTGTTTATTTACTTTTGAGGGACAAAGAGAGAGAGAGGGAGAGAGGGAGAGAGAGCAAGAGAGAGTACACAAGTGGGGTAAGTGCGGAAAGAGAAGGAGACATAGAATCCAAAGCAGGCTCCAGGCTCTGAGCTGTCAACACAGAGCCCGACACAGGGCTTGAACTCAAGAACCTGGAGATCATGACCTGAACTGTAGTTGGGTGCTTAACCAACTGAGCTGCGCAGCCGCCCTGAAAAAGACATTCTTAATCAGGAAAAATGGAATTGGTGACGCCAAGGCAGGTAGGGTATGGGGTAGGAGGAGCAGGGATATAGGGAGGAGCCTCACCCTCCAGCCTTGATATAAAAATTTATCAGTCTTATGCAGCATTAAAGTAACTAATTAAACTTATTTATTGTGTCATAGAACTCAGACCATTTTCCACCAAACGATCAGGGGCCTTGGTAGAAAACATTTATATACAAGATTTTTTTAGCTGTCAGTAAAAGATGCGGCAGAAGAAAAAATATCAAGTTGAATTTGTATGACTGGAAGTATAGAGAGAAAAATCTGAGCTTCCAAACAGATTGCTGAGGTTCAGATGAAGAAATAAAGCAAAGAGGTGTGAACTTCAGTAATCAAGTCTTGATTTGACTCTTTTTTTGTGGATAAGAAAATGTCCTAATTGTGATTCTGGAAAGAAGAATGAGGATATTCTGGAAGAATCAGAGGAGTTGGGAAACACTGATCTTATCCCTACCTCCTCACTCCCATCCTTCCTGTACCTCTCCCTAAACAAAACAGGAGAACATAGACATACACCGTAGCTGAAGACAAAGAAGAAATTCTGGCCCTCTGACTGCCACACCTCAGGCCAGCTTCAGGGATGATAGAATCTTCAGAGTTGCTTGAAAAACAAACAAACAAAGGAACATAGGCCTGAGTGGAATGGCCAAGTCCTGGTTATTCAGTTCAGAGGGTGGAAAATTTTCAGTGCATAAACTAGTAAGATTTGTGCTGCTGGATTTTAGCAAGTAGAGTCCAAAACGTGACAGCCAGCCAACAAGACTTTATAGGAGTTGCAGTGGTAGTGAAAGAACTAAACGTGGTCAAGAGGCCCATAGTTGACTCAAACTGGAAGAAAATGAAGACTCAACTCATATGACATCTTCCAATGCAATCCAGAGGACAGTAACACCAGTTGGAGGCTCACCATTAGATCACTGAGAAATTTACTAAAGGATTTAAGTCAAAATTATGCCCATATAAGTCACTTGTTCTTTAGTTTTTCATACAACCACTGGCCGGCAGAATAAATCATATATTCTAGACTGATAATCATTGTGTTTTCTCCTTTTCTATTTCTCTACATGGGTATTTCACTCCAGTATTATATCTATTAGCTGTATTGGGGGTGGTTAAATTTGTATTTCAGTCCATTCATTGAAAGAAGATGAGAACAGTAGTAAAACTGGCTCAGAAGAGTAAATGGGCATCATGTGGAAATCATATAGAAGAAAAGCAATGGCCCTCAGACCTCATTTTGGGGTGTGATGGATTATCTATTTGTTACTTTGAGTAGTCTTCCACTGTGAAGTATATGTGAGTGGTTGTGTGTGCATTTGTACTTGAACACGGGGTAATTGGACCTTAATACCAAAAGTAGGTTTGTAATGTAGAGATAGAAGTGTTTGGACTTCTTATATATGTGCAAATAGAGAGTGCTTACCTCCAGGATACCTTGCCCATGCAGTGACCTGAGGTACTCATTGGGATATCTATCAAGCCCCTTTTTTCCCAGGACTGGCCTGTATCCATAATGGTAATCCACTGCCAGCCATATGTTTTCCTTGAGTGACTGTGCTAGAGCCATAATTGATTGGGCCTAGATGAACACCTGGTTTGAAGTAGGCCAGTTGATCTTCATATTTTCAGAGATAGGAATTGGTAATTGTGGAAAGGGCATTTTCTTCCCATCTCTGTGCCATACTCCATCATATAAAGTTCTTAATCTCTTGAATATATTATGGAGAAAATCTTTTCCCTTCTCTCCATCTTTCAGTCTTTATCCCTGTGGAAGTTGGTGGACTGTTTCAGTTAATTAGTCAGTTTGGGAAAAGGGTTATTGCCCATCTTCTGACCAAGCTCTTTTTTGTCTTCCTGTATGTGTGTGAGTGGTGTATGCTCACTTCCTGGATGTCTTCCCCATGAGATAAGCTCACCAGGTCAGGCCTGTGTCCGAGATGGAAGAAATGAAGTTGCTTGGTAACCTGCCTGTGACCGAGTGTGTGCAATTCAAGGGAAGTTGTAGAAAAGTTTATTTCTACCCCAAGTCCAAGCCACAATCTACAATCCAGTTTTACTGTGGCTATATCAACTGGCTTAGGAATCAGAGGGGAGAATGATGTGATGAATTGGCACCATAAAGTCCAAAATAATTGAGACTGCCAGTCATTCTGGGCTTGCTTCTTAAATAATAGAGATGTAAACTAGGGATCTTGGAGTAAATATCTTCCACCTATCATGGGACTGGGAAGTACAGAAAACACAACTGTGGAGAAAGAGGACACAGTAGTGTCCATAGAGAAGCAGAGCCAAGACTCAGAGAGAGTTTGGATGCCTTCCGTCCCACTCTGGAGCTCAGCTGCATTACACTAGCCTTGGGTTCTCTGAAAAGCACTCAATCTTCTAAGGTCTTTCATTTTTGCTTAGGCTAGCTCAAGTTGCTTTTATAACTTACCAAGGATCCTAACCAATACACTCTCCAAATTTCATTATTCTCATCCATAAATGGCAATTTTAATACTTGTCCTATGTATCTCACTAGGAGAATAAAATGAGATAATAGAGACAGATAGAATCATAAACTCTTAAGAGTCCCTTTGATAATATCCCCAATAAATGGTTGTCCGGTCTTTTTCTTTGACAGGAAACCACTATTTCTTGAGGCAATCTGTTCTCTTTTTAGAGTTCTCTAGTTGCTAGAAAATGGATATATATATGAAATAAAAATTTTCTTCCCATCTCATTTATCCTAATTCCATCCTCTTGGGTCACAGAGAATAAATGCAATCTCTCTTGTTCAGGATAGCCCTTGAAGTATAAGAAGATAGCTACGAATTTCTCACCTAAGACTTTTTGGCTATAGGCTGAGCATTTTCAGGTTGTTTAAGCATATATCATCATTCCCTGCATCGGAGTGTCTAGAATGAGCAAGTAGGTTTGAACACAGGAGTTAGAGAGAGAAAAACTTTGATCAAGTCTTTATCATTGAATAAGGGGGAAAAAAAAGTCTTTGTTAATAAGGCAATCAGTCAAGAAAACTCCCATTTGTAGAGTGCTTCCAAATTCCTAATAGATATCTTCAGGATTCAGTAAAAAAAAAAAAAAAAAGGAGTTCCCAGGAATTCTCAAGTCATAAGTTATTATGTATTTTTTGTTGTACTGAAGTGTTTTTAATGATAGGTGACTGTAATAATAAGCAGTATATAATTTTTCAGTAGTAGGGTTGTACTTAAAGTTTCAGAGATTTTCTATAAAGATAAGGACAAAACAATAAATGCATGTTGCAAAAGTATAAATTTCAACAATGTATAAAAATGATCTTTATCTGATAATAGACAAAAATTAAGAGAAAATTAACACTAAATACCAAATAGAATTGATTTAAAAATTGGCAAAATATTAACAAAAATATTTAAAAGCAACAAATATTTAAAAAATTTTTATTTCTAAAATAAAAAATTTAGAATTCACAAAACATGAATCACCCTATCTGGTAATCTTGATCTCTGTTTTGTATCAAACAATCAAGATGTAGAAAATTTTCTTTCATTTTGTGTTAACATTTGTTGACTTGTTAAAAATGTGTCCAAAAGCATCTTGATACTGAGTATTATAACACATGTCATTTTGTATAAGCTCATTTATTTTGTCTCCTTGTCTTGATTTTGGAGATTGATATCACTTTTGATAATTCATATTTTTGATTAGTTTCTGATTTCATGTTGTAATATTCCACAACAATTCATATCTTCTTTGCATTTCTTCTATTAAAGTATATATACAAGACTTCTGGTTCTGGCCAAATTGAAGTAGCTCAATCCTTCCAGATACTACTTCTTACAAGTAAAAACCGTAGGCATAGTTGAACAAACAAGCATAGGAAGACCCTGCAGGTTCAAAATGAGGTGGACTATTTGTGTAACTTAGGACTTGAGGGTTGACATGGCAATGGGTCTCCTGAGTTTCCTTTCCATATTTCCTACACAGGACCCTGTAGGAACTTCTTCTTTTAATTAATTAATTTCTGAGAGAGAGAGACAGCATGAGCAGGGGAGGGTCAGAAAGAAAGGGAGACACAGAATCTGAAACAGGCTCCAGGGTCTAAGCTGTCAGCACAGAGCCCGACACGGGGCTCAAATCCACGAACAGTGAGATCATGACCTGAGCCGAAGCTGGATACTTAACCTGGAGCCACCCAGGGGCCCCAGGAACTTCTATGGAAGTACCAACAGACACATCCAAAAAAAGTCTCCAAGGAAAGCCTGTTTAGCCACAACTTTTTGGTAATACCTGCCCTATTCCAGTCAAACACCAATGGTGTTTTATTAAGACCAAGGAAGAAACTGACTTTCTGTCTCACTCACTGAAAGCAGGCAGCAACACTCTGATTCCCACACACGGTGGTATTGACTGGTTGAATGGGAACTGACCTCTATCCCCCATCTGGGAGAGGCAGGTCTTTGTCATTTCCCTACCAGGATTCAGCATTGAGCTGAGCTTACACTCACACTTGGCAGCAGCCAGACTTAATAAGGTGAGGCGGCAGGTGTAGGTTTGTCACAACCATGCAACTGGTTTCTACCCCTTCCCCTCCCCACTCCAAGGTCAGTGGGACCTAGGAAGGAGCTAAGCCTCCATCTCCACACAGCACCAACACTGAACAAGCTGGTGGGAATCAAGTCAGTGCTCCATTTCCTCCCTCAAGCCCTGCACCCACTGTTAGAGGGCCCAGTCAGTTGCTGAGTCTCCACTCCCTGAGGCAGGGCTAGTTGTCACTGTGCTGACTTACCCACCTCTGGTGGTATAAGCAAGGCCCAGTGCAGAATTGAGAGCTGAGATTCCACCCCAGTCCTGCAATAACAAAAGGTGGTGAATCAGCCATCTGTCTTCCCTTTCCTTGGTGGCACACCCACTCAGAGGCAGCTACAGCTGTAAGCAAGTGTCTTACTTCCTTTGGGAAGGCATCACCTCACCTGCCAACATTGATGCAGCATGAGTGAGTGCTCCACTTCTGCCTCGGTGGTATTGGTGGGTCCCTGAGGGAGGCAGAACATAGAAAACCCCCTGCCACATCTCAACGGGGGCGCTGCTTGTTTAAAAAAGACTAAATGAAATCTGGAGACTTATAATAGCTACAACATCCAGGATATGATTGAACATTACCCATCACACAAGAACGAGAACCATCGCAACTTGAATGAGAACAGAAAATCAGCAGAGGTCAGGATCAAAATGAATGAGATGTTGGAATGATCTGACATAGATTTTGAAGCATCCATCACAAAAATGGTTCAGCTAACAATTGTGAATTCTCTTGATACAAAAGAATAAAATAGAAAATCTCAGCAAAGAAATAAAAATTATTAAAAAAAAAACCACATGGGAATTACAGAGCTAAAAACACAATAACAAAATAAAAACCTTGCTAGACGGATTCAGCTGTAGAGTGGAAATGAATTGGTGAACTTGAGAACAGATCAATAGAATTTACCCAGTCTGAATAACAGAGAGAAAATAGAAATGGCAGGAAAAATCTGAACAGTCTCAGGAACCTGTGGATGATAACAAAAGAACAAACATTTGAATCTTTGAAGTTCCAGGACAGGAGAAAGAATGTGAGTATTTGAAGAAATAATAGCTGGTAACTTCCCAAACTTGGTGAAAGACATAATCCTGCAGATTTAAGAAGTTGAACAAACCCTAAATAGAAAAAAATACCAAAAACAAATAAACAAAACAAAGAGATCCATGGCAAGACATCCCAATACTTCAGCAAACTAAAGACAAATAAAGAAATCTTGAAAGCAACCAGGGAGAAGTACTGTAGTATTTAAGGCAATTTGAATGAGAGCAGATTTCTCTCTCTGCTAGAGGCCGGAAGAAAGTGGTTATTTCCTTTCCAACATTTTTCAAATGTTGAAAGATAAACACTGGCAATTCTCTGTCTCGTGAAAATATCCTTCAGGAATGAAGGAGAAATAAAGACATTCTCAGATGAAGGAATACAGAGAATGTGTTAATTATATACTTTATTCATGAGCAGTTTAAGTTGTTAGTAAGCTATTTTGTATTGATTATTTCTACCAAATCCACTAACACAGTGTCTTCAGTTTTCAGAGTTATCAAAAAGGATAAAACTTGTTTTTTTCTTCATTTCAACAAATTTTTTACTCCATGTAGTTTTATTTTGAATTGTTTCTATACAACTATTTATTATGGATTGCTGGTTTGTAATCATTATCTGGTTAATTCATGAGAGAACATAAGTGGTTTCTACAGATATGTCAGGACTGTCAATCAAAAGCCAATTAAAAGAATTGGAAATGTTACCACTTTAGAGTACCAGGCAACCCGTGGACAGAATGCGAGGCAGGCCAGGGTCCTCCATGTCACTGTTCCTTCATGTATCCAAGGATTTGGTCAGCTGTTGATAGGATAGAATCATGTAGTAAGGCTTAGACAGTTCCATTCCCAAGTGATAATTTACATAAGTCATGATGAGGGAAAGGAATGAAAAAAGAAGAAAAGGAATGAGCTATTCTTTTATGTTTTATACTGTTTTCTGTTGTTTTCCTGTTGGCTGCTTTGTTACATGTCTATAGCATAACAGAACCCTGCCTCTTGGTGTATGAAATAAGAATGGCCAAGTGTTAGCTGGATGGCATCATTATTAATCATCTTGTGTAGAAAAAAAGGAGGTAGGTCACCTACATGTGAAAGAGCAACTAAGGCACGTCCATGGAGATTGATTTTTGATGCTTCTCTCTTATTCTAGTGGTTATCAGACTTTTAAATCCAACATGGATAATGTCAAACCATGAGCAGAAAATACAGGGTTGTAAATGCTTCTGATTTTTATGTTGTAGGAGGTCTGAATCTCTACCCAATTTGTACAAATATCCTATTAATTAATTTGGAGGAAAGGCAAAGAGAAAGAAGTCTTCTGTGACTGTTGATCAAAAATTATCCTACAATGCTTAGAGAAAAAATACTGTTTCTGAAAATGTGCATCTAAGTCACTCATATCTTCTGATCAGTTTGTGCACTGGGTGCTGACTATACACACCACAGGCTAAGCAAAGAGTAAAGACTCTCTTTGGGGTTAAACAAAGTAAAAATATCCTGCTTAGAATTTGGCAAAGCAAAGTGAGGCAAGGCTGACAGATTCAGAAAGTAAAAAAACAAACCAGTTTTGAGATTCAAACAGTTAATTACTTAGTTAGATAGCAAAAGTAAGTGCAGCCAAAGGTCTCTGCCCCCATGTCATTTACATGGAGTGACACTGAAGAAAGGGCCCAGATGACTGACTGGACCATGGACGATAGGACCCTCTTGCATTTGAGAGCCAATGCCATGCATCAGGTGAGGAGTTTTATAGCCTGCAGGTATGCTCTAAGAGGGCAAGGTCACCAGTACCCAGAAGCAATTGAGAAACAGTCTCTTGACAGCCTTCCTGATCGATAGGGAGGCAAATGAGAACTGCATAGCTGGTGGCAGCTTCTTACAAGCCTCCCATGATTTTGTGCTACAGGAGGATCAAAGGGCATTCCACTAAGACTGAGACCAGCTGCTGTCCAGCCCTGCTTACTGGTCTGTGTGGAGATGTGCAAGTTTGCCTGGGCACCATGGTAGAGCCATTCCTTTACATTTAGTTTCCGCAGCCATTTGTGTGATTGTTCTGTCCTCCGGGCACCTGTGTGGCTCAGCTGGTTGAGCGTCCGACTTCCGCTCAGGTAATGATGTCACAGTTCATGGGTTTGAGCCCTGGGTCAGGCTCTGTGCTGACAGCTAGCTCAGAGCCTGGAGCCTGCTTCAGATTCTCCCTCTCTCTCTCTGACCCTCCCCTGCTCACGCTGTCTCTCTCTCTCTCAGAAATAAATAAAACATTAAATTTTTTTTAAAAAAATGACTCTGACCTGAATAAAATTTTTTAAGTAAAGAGAAGATCAAGAAGAATTCCAGTAAAAAGAAGTTAACAGGCAAGTCTTCACTAAACCTGAAAGTCACCGAATGGTTTAAATTCTAAATTGTTATAATAAATCGTCTCAGTCACTTTATGAGACCCAGTTGTTTGCTTCTCCATTTCCAAACTCCTGCCCCCCAAACTTTTTCTCTGCATGCTTGTCCTACTTTGTAGAGCAAACATTGATGAATGAAAGATAGAAGGTAGGAAGAATCCAACAGAAAAAATTGCTTATTTTTTCTCTTCCTGAAGGATGGTTCTCTTCCAATGCCTGGTGGTTTCATACAGCCTTCTTGAGATGCCCTGTGTGATGAAGCAGTCAACTGTATACATAGTTGTTCCTTGAGGAGCATGGATATGAATTTCGTGGTTCTGTTAAGTGGATTTTCCCCTATATAGTAGAGTACTGTAAACATACTCCCTTTTCCTTATTCTTTTCTTTTTCAAAACATTTTTTAAAATGTTTATTTTTGAGAGACAGAGACACAGAATGCGACTGGGGGGATGGGCAGAGAGCAAGGGAGACACACAACCTGAGGCAGGCCCCAGGCTCTGAGCTGTCAGCAAAGAGCCCCACATGGCTGGAACTCGTGAACCGCGAGATTATGACCTGAGCTGAATCTGGATGCTTAACTGACTCAGCCACCCAGGCACCCTCCTTACTATTTTCGTAATAACATTTTCTTTTCTCTAGCTTACTTCATTGTAAGAATGCAGTATATAATACATATGCAAAATTTGTGTTTATCAGAATATGTTATTGGTAAAGTTTTCAGTCAACAATAGACTATTAGTAGTTAAGTTTTCAGGGAAGTCAAAAGTTATACAAGGATTTTTGACCTAGCGGGGTCAGTGCCCCTAACTCCCTAGTTGTCAAGAGTCAATTGTACAATGAAGTTATAACCAGCTTGTAACATAACACCTATATTTTCCTTCCTTCTGTCCCTGCTTCACTCATCCTGTCCCCTCACTCTTGCTATTCTAGCATCCAATAACATTTTAGCTCTTATGCTTTCTCTCAGGTACTGCTTTCTAGGAGATCTGGACTAAAGCAGTCACTTATATTTAGTTTTAAATTTATATTATGAAAAATTTCAAACATACATGAAAGCAGAGGAAAAGTCCAATGAACTCCTATACATTTATCACCAGATAAAATAATGTTTGTCACATTTATGTCATCTATCCTTCCTTCCTTCCTCCATCCCCCCTCTTCCTTCCATCCTTCTTAAAAGTATTTTAAAGCAAATGCCAGACAGTATGTCATTTAACTTCAGCATACTTCAGAATGTTTCTGCAAAGATGATGGACATTTTTCTTACGTAAACGCAATGCCATTATTATACCTAATAAAATAATAGTATTTCTTTGATATTGTCTAACAGTAGTCCATGGTCAAATGTCCATGATTATCTTATAAATCTTTTTACTGCTGTGATGTTTCAATCAGGACCCAAACAAGGTTCATACCTTACATTTGATTGCTACATGTCTTTAATGTAGAATTTCTCTTCATCCTTTCCCTCTCCTTTTTGTGCTGTTATTAATTTGCTGTGAAGATTATGTCAGTTGTTTTAGACTGTCTTACACTCCAGATTTATCTATTTCTTTCTTTTTGGTATCTTTTAACTTGTTCCTCTAACCCTCATGTTTCCTGCAAGTCTGTGAGCAGGAAGTCAGTTTTAAGGCTTGATTAAATTTTGGTTCTCACTGTGTTTTGTGTTTGCAAGAACACTTCATGGGGCTGCTGAGTGCTTTAGATGACATCAGATCAGAAGGCAAACAATGCCCGGAGTCCCATTTGCAGCATTACTTAGATTATTAGATGGAGGTAGTGACACCCTGATCTCCATTGTAAAGTATGCCATTGACCTTTCATGTAATGGTTTCATCCATTGATGGTTGCTGACTGAATCATTTATTTCACAAAGGAGTGCTAAATTTCATTTTTCCAATTCTATTTTTTCTTCCACATTTATTATTAAAAAAAACCTTCCCCTGAACAGCTATTTGATTTTCTGAAATACAGTTCAACAGGAAAGGCAATGTGCATGATAATTCTTTTTCTTTCTTTTCTTTTCTGTAAAATAAAGAGATAGTGCCCTAGTTACTTGCAAAAGTGTCCAATCAATTGTTCTGTTTTTTGTTTTTGTTTTTGGCTTCTCATCTTTGGAGTATCATTAAGTGCTTATGGATTTTTATATATGCAATATGTTTCAAACAATTATATTCATTATTTTTGTTAATCCTCAAATTATCCCATCTTTGGCCAAAAGGATTCCCTAGTTTTGGTATCTGTGACCTTTTGACACCCCTTTTTTTGTGGTAAATGAGTTCTTTGGCTTTGTGGGACAAGATATCCGACACTTATCATCTAGATATCCTGCCGCAGACCTGACATTAGACGTTCCTCTGGGCAGGTGGTTTCTTTTTCTTTAGTTTTTTGTTTTTAAATTAGCAGTTATATTTAAAAACCCAAAATGAGTGACTTACATTATTTTATTTGTAGTGAAAGTGAAAGCTTATATACCTAAAATTTTATTTCAAGGCAGTAACTTTAGAACCTAGTATTTATTTAGGTAATAAATAAAAGTAATTGCTGTTTTATTTTTATTTTAAGCTCACTTTAAAATTATTTATATGAAAGGAAATGCACACTTTTCATTATAAGCATACCTAAAATTGAATTAATAACTGTGCAACAATGTTCCATTTTTCTAGGTGGCATAATTTATATTCAAAATTTCCCAGAAAGTTTGAAATGACAGATATAAATGGAATCTCAAATGTTTTCATATGTATTCAAATAAGAATATCTATTTCATCAGAGGTGCTATAGTAAAAGCTTTGAAAACACTTTTAGAAATGTGATGGCTTGATATGAGATGTCAAATTTGAGTTTTAGCTTGGAATAAGTGAAGGGCTATAATTTCAAGTGTTAGCAGACTGGTGTGGGAATGCATGATATTGAAATAAATGAATGCAAAAATGCCATTTGGCCTCAATTCTCACAGTGAGTTCAGAGGTCCCTTGGGGTTACTGAGACCCTTTTTTTTGGGGGGGGGGTTGCAAGGTCTTCCCTTTTTCAGCTATGAATTTGAGCAAGTGCTGCTTTTCTTCATGCTATCTTAGCTGTAACAGCATATCACAATAGACGGAATACAGAAGCAGAATATGGAAATTCACCTGTTTCTCTTAAGACTGATGGTAAAGAGATTTCCAAAAAATGTAAAAAAAGTCCATTTTTTTCCTCAGTAAGTTTAAAAAAATGTAGTCATTTAAAAAATGTTCATTATCATAACATGATGAATTTATTTAAAAAATGAATTAAGCACATATCTAAAAAGTTTCTGTCTTAATTATTAGTACGGTATATGTAGACATACATATCCCATACAAACAAAAGCTCTTTAAAGTTCTCATTGTTAAGAATGTAAAGGGATCTTGATACCAAAAAGTTTGGAAATCTCTTTGATAACTTGGACTATTTGCTTACTAATTGTAAGTATATGTAAATATAAATTGATTCAAAATATAAATATGTTCATAGAATTTATAGATTTAATTATTTCAGGTTAACCTTACTTAAATATCTCTTTGAATATTATACATGTATAACCATAACTTAATTTTGTATCTTAGTTAGGAACACATGCATGATTTATTTCTCTCTGATGACACTAATGGCACATGAAGGATGTTCTAATATAAGAAGACAAATCATTATATTTCAACTACACACATAAAGCCAAATATTCGGTTTAGAATTTGATTGATGGATTTAAAGAAAATGAGGTGTTCATTTTTAATAGACTATTTTTTGAGTAGTTTTACAGAAAAATTAAGCAGAAAGTATAGAGTTCTAATAGATCCCCTGACTCCACATTTCCACAGCTTCCTCAACTATCAATATTCAGGCACCAAAGTGGTACATTTGTTACAACTGATGAACCCACTTTGACACATTGTTAGGTGGAATCTATAGGGGATGGTTTCCATGTATCATCCTGATAGTTTCATGGAGAGTATTTTCACTGACCTAAAAATCCTCTGTGCTCTGCCTACTCTTTCCCGTCCCTCCCCGCCCCCCACCACCTTGCCCCTCAACCCTTGGCAACCACAGATCCTTTTATCATCTCCACACTTTTGCCTTTTCCAGAACGGCATATAGTTGGCATCATACACTAGACCACACAGCCTCTCCAGGTGACCTCAGGTTCTTAAGTACATTTGATGAATCTTAGTGACAAAGTCTGGTCAGACTTAGCAACACTTTTTGTATGTTAACTAACTTGCATTATAATAAAAATCACATATTCCCGTCTTTGTTATTTATTCATGTACATTCTATTTCAGACTGGCAGCTCTTAATGGCCAGGAACTCCATTTATTTAATTTGATTAATCATCCAAATTGATTTTTAATTATTAGTGCTGTTAACCTAGAAAATAAAACAGCCAGTTACTTTATCAGCAAAATGGGTTTATTCAGGAATAGTAGAGAATTGCAATTTGGGGCATGGAAGCTATAGCAAAAAACACAGGCAAATGCAACAAAGGAGAGGATTGTTATTTTATGAAGAAGGAGAAAGTCAGGAAGGGTTGTTTTGAATGTAAGTCCACTGGAGAAAAGCAAGAGTTCAGGATGATGTGGTTCCTCATTGGCTGGGTTGCAAAGGTAGCCGATTTCTTGTAGGAAATGCAATGTACATCTTTCCCTGTTAAGGACTGTCATTGATGATTCTTTCCTGTCCAGGATTACTCTGTACGAGTCTATAATTGGTATAGAGTGCGTGGTACAGCTGTAGCCTCCCAATTCCACTTTAGTGAGGTTTTCCTTTATTAATTTTCACAATACCAATAGGGCCCAGTCCAATTGCCAATGGAGCCCAATCCAGTTTATAGATAGGTTCTCACTGCTATTTGATAAAAGTGGTCCTCACATGCAGTTAAGTCTCATGGAATTAAATCCTTAAGCTTTGGCAGAGAAAACCTTGCTCTACAGTAATTATTTCAGTGATGACTTAGAAAAACTACATGCCCTTTTTGCAGGAAAGCAATGTTATTCTCAGGAGACTCTAGGAATTCTAGTTATCAGGTGGTTTGAGTCTCTGAGTAAGTGGTTAAACCTTTAGAATTAATTTTAAGCCAGAGTCCCAGAGCATCCGGTACTAACATTTATATTAAATAATTTGAAAATGCACAGAGTAATTTGTCAGCATTCGGAAAAACGATAAAGTCAGCAATAGTAAGGGATATAATTGGGGGAGGGATAAAAGAGAGAATAAGTATTTTATGACTGGTAAATCTAGGTTCCACTTTCTTTTTGTAGGTTGTAATAACCATGTAAGTTTGTACCACTTGAAGACGAAAGGTTTGGAATGAAATCCCAGCTTTTCCAAAGTAAACCACCTGTTTTGGATTATTCCTTTTGGCTTTCCTAGAGTTTCCCTGTGTACACTTTAGTAGAAAAAAAGCAAGAATGGGAGTGGGGGGGCACTGAAAAGGTTCTTTGCCACTGTAGCTGTGCACTCCAAGCAACTGCTGGGGTCTCCGTTTCCTGACCTATATAACAACGGGGAGGGGGCTGAAGACACAGTGCCATTAATACGGTGCAGAACTGTGAGCCAGTGCTCAGTTATTGCTTGCTGAATGAGTGTTATTTTTTTCCGTTGCAATCCATACCGGGNTTTATCTAAGGCCCTGCGCGGTGGCCGGCACAGTCGCCGACCTCTCCGGCTAACTGTGGTGGCACCTCGGCGCCTAACGACGGCGACACGTAGCCGGGAGGTGACTAGCTCCTCCCCGCCAAGT
>NW_027531995.1:843503-924706 GCF_008692635.1 Crocuta crocuta
AAGGGACAGCTCCGGCTCCAAGCCCTGGCCGTGAGGGAGCGCTGTGGGGACACGCTGCTCTCCACCTTGAAGTGTTGGGCAGGTGGTGGGAGTTCTGAGGCTTCAACATCAGGATTTTAAAGCACCTGTCTGTCTCTGTCATTTTTACTTTTAGGGTTTTGGCCAAATTGGGCGAGGGCACAAAATAACCACTTACCCCTTCTCACCGAGGAAGAACGGGAGAAAGGGTAAGTAAGGAATGATCAGGGGTGGAAGGAGCTAGGAGCTTTCTTATATCAGAAAGAGCAAGGGAGAGAAAAATTTGAGACCCAGAACTGCCCCTGGGGGATTTGGGGGCCAAATTGTACCGTTATCGTCAGCACCCTGACGCCCACCTTCAAGGGTCACAGGCTCTGAATCCAAGAGTTTTTCCAGCCCTGGAGCCTGTAGAACTGCCTGGGAGTTTGACAGCGTGACATAGATCCCTTTTAGCCACTTGACCCCACAAAAACACTGTCATTACCCCTCCCATCTTTGGAACGTTGGTCTTACAGTTGTCTGCTTCCCATCCATCTTTCTAAGCTAGCTTTGATCAATCCCCGATTAAACAGTCATGGCCCTGCTTGATTATTGACAGGAACCCACCCACAGATTTTTAAAAAGAGACTTAATGTAAAAATTTTTAGAATGCCAAAGGGTAAAAATAATATCATAACTATTGAAATTCTTTTGGGATCTTCTCTCAAGTTCATAGATGGTTTTTTTTTGGTGTGTGTTTGTTTTGTTTTTGTTTGTTTTTGTTTTTTGGTACGGCAGTGGAATTACCAGGCAGGGCCTTTTTCCCTTGACTTTCACTTTGAAACCCCCTCACAAATACTCTCTTTCCTTCTGAAAAGTGACCAAACAGCATACTGAAACACTGGGAGGGTTGCTGTGATTTTCAGTGTGATGTCTTGCATTGGCTCTTCTGTGCAAATCTTCAATCACTTTCCATTCTTCTACCTTCTTCCTGGAATGAAACAGCTCCTCTCAGAACACTGGGAATACCTTATGTATCCTATGTGTCCCATATCACTAAATGTTTTAAGTTAGTTAAAATTCAGGCTAGCCACGAGCAAGAATGTAGCAAACTTTTCTTGGATACTTACACAGGAAAGCCAGAATTGCTTTCTTTGGCAACTTGACACTGGCTGCCTGTACCCTTAACCTGCCTTATTTGTCTGTGCTCAAGTGGTAGATAACCATATATGTAACCATATGTATGAAAAACTGTAGAAAATGGTAATGGATGATGGGTTCATTCACAGATTCGGTAGATATTTATTTATTATCTTTTCCCAAAAGACTGAGCACTGATGTAGAAGTAGGATGGTAAGAATGATGAGCCTGTGTTGGAAATGGCTATTTGTGGCAGGCCTTTCACCAGGCTTTTTGTGGATTTTCAGAACAGTTAAGTGATGATGTAAACACCTTCCCTATACTATTGAGCTTAGTCATGTGGAGGTCTATGCAGTGTTGTGGGTGTACAGTGCTATTTTTCTGCTTCTGGTACTTTCAGTGATAAACATTTAAGGATTACTGACATGGTGAATTGTGTCCTTTTTTAGAATAGTGTTGTTACTGGACAGAGAATCAGTTCTGAACTCAGGTTTGACAGCTGGCTGCTGGAAAATCAATACTTGAGAGACAAGTGATGGTGGGAAGGGAAAGATTGCTTTGTTGAGGAAGCCAGCAACCTGGGAGGATGGTGGATGAATGTCCCAAAGACCATCTTTCCAGTCCAGGTGAAGCTGGAGAGTTTTAAAGTGAAAGGCATGAAGAATGGGGAGGGGGGCAGGATGCCACATTCAGGAGAAGCTGGGGCCCAGGCAGTTAGTGGTATGTTGACATGACCCTGAACAGTCTTGCTGCATCAGTGCCAGCTGTCTTTGAATGTGATTAGGTGTTATCTTCTGGGAAAGTTTGGTGTTTCACTCCTCAAGGCCAGTGCTTTGCAAATCTCTAGGAAAGTATGTTAGTTTGGCTGCAGACCAACGGACTTAGGTCAGCAAGCAAGAAGTGCATAAGCTTGAGGCAAGTTAACCCTTAAGACTGGTTGGTGTGGTGTTACAGTGTTACAGTCATTTTCCAGTGTAGTAAGTGTATTGTACCAGCATAAAAATTACATGATGATAGTATTTTGAATTGTTGCTTAAAGATAATGTAAGATGAGAAAACATGGAGAGTGTTATGGGGGATACACTTAAGAAAATAAATACTAGACTGTTCACCTGTATGAGTTTCTTGTACATTTAACCTCATTTTTTATTGAAGATGACCTTTTCTGGTTATATAAGGTTAAAACAAGTTATTTAAAAATGAATCTTTCAGGGATGTAAAAGATGGAAAGCAAATCTCTTAAGAACCTACTCTCAGATGAACCTTGTCAACAGTTTGTATCTACTTCTTCAACTATTTGTTTCACGATTATATGTTCATATTTGGCCTTCTAGCTCTATGTTCTTGACTGTGTACTGCCACCCCTTGCTCCACCCCAAGGCCCCTGTAGAAGTGGCTCTGTCTTTTACATTCTTTTAGACATGGGCTTGAGTCCTGGCTCTTATCTCATTAGCTCTGCGACTTTGGACCAGTTAAAACTTTGCTCCCTTAATTTCTCACCCGTTAAAACAGAACAAGGAGTATATTAAAAAGTGTGTAAAAAACAGCGTCTGGAAGGTAGATACTGTTAACTCCTTTTTTATCTGGTCACCCATCACATTCTTACTGATTTTCCTTGGTACTGAAGTAACGTATCTCGTACTTCACTTTCCTGAGGTGGGTGTTTGCATTTTCACAATCACTTGTTCTATCCGATTCTAGAATTTCTGGGACAAGGACTGACCCCTGATATGGCTTGAATTCTCCTATGAAATCATTCCATAGCTATGCCTAAAGAGTGTCAGCTTGAAAAATGAAGGGAAAGGGTTTCTATAAATGTGTTTAAAAAGCTCTGACACTGTTCCTATCGTGGGAAAGACATACTACTGCATTTAGCTGAGTGCTTAAATTTAGGATTTCTATTTCAGAAGTGTCTTTGGTTTATAAGAATTACAATAAAAATGCTGATGCTTCATGTCCAAACTGTCATGATTTTGCCAAGTTGTTGGTTTAATATACAGCTAAGCTGTGTATTTAGTGTATCTAATACAGCGCTGGAAGCCAAGAAAGACAAGTCCACAGACATCAGATTTTACACCAGACATCTGTCTTCACTTCGCTAAGGAGTACATTTTGTCAGTAGATTATAGGCCTTTCAGCTGTAGTTTGTGGCATTCTGTCATCAGGTCTTGTCTGTCGGGTTTAGTGTGATGTTTTATTCAAATGCCAGCACATGCTAAAGGAGCACCTGGTCAGAGAAGCAGACACTTCCCACAGGTGTCTTCTGGTGTCAATGCTCTTACAAGTTAACGAGGTAAAATAGCTTCTATCCTTGGTGATGTTTTTGTGGAAGAAACATATTCTTAAAGAAAAGGCTCACTTAAGAGCCCATTGTATTCCAGAAATTCATTTACAAGTCCATTTTTGTTTGTAGTGTTGAACAATGTACTTATAGGACCCAAATAACAAATAGCATTTAGATTTCCGGATCAGGATCCCCAAAAAACTACTTTAAGTCACTGTATGCCCATTATGTATCAGTGGTACTATAGACTCTTGCCAACATTTATAATAGGATTTTGGAGGATAATATATTCTGAGTTCCAGCCTAGAGCAGCTGGACAGCATCCCTCATATTGAGGCAGTCAGGAGTATAGAAATAACCTAGAGGCTATTACTTGTGGGTTCTCAGGTAGGCTCTGTGATTGCTTAGCTGTGATCTTGGATACAAATTCTTTATCTGTAAAATGGGATAATTGCTCATGATTACTGTGAGATTTATTGATCGTTTGTAAAGTAGCACAATATCTGGTACAGAATTAGCCATCAGTAAATAGTAGTTTCATTTCTTCCCTCTGGGTCCTGGCCACAAGAACAAAGGTTACCAACCTTCCCAACCCCTGCCTTATATCTCAGAATAATCCACTGGCAGGATTTGTGGATTATTTCCCAGCAGAGGGACATTACCCCTGGAATCTGGAATTTAATAGTGGGGTCTGGGAAAGACAATGGGGAATAAAGACAAAGGGGAGGAGTGGTGAAATAACAGAGGAAAGGTGCCGATTTTTGCTCAGTCCATGGACTTAGGTTGATGAATTATTTGACTCAGAGAAAGAAACACCTTTTTCTCTGGACTTTCTGTTGATCTTTTGTCAGCTGCTCCATTGGAGACTCTTACTTACCTCCTTATTGCTGCTTAGTCCAATGATGCTTTCTTTTTTCTTTTTCATTTTTGCTAATTTGATATTACATGAATAGTCATGTATTTCTATTTGTTTTTTTAATGGATGGGACCTAAGAATAGATGTCTGTACTTTCTTTTGTTTAAAAGATCTGGTCTTTGTCTTTTGTTTAAAATTTTTCTTTTTCTTTTTTTAAATACTTATTTATTTTTAAGAGAGAGACAGAGTGCCAGCAGGAGAGGGCCAGAGAGAGAGGGAGGCAGAATCTGAAGCAGGCTCCAGGCTCTGCGCTGTCAGCACAGAGCCTGATGCAGGGCTTGAACCCACAAATCATGAGATTTTGACCTGAACTGAAGTCACGTGCTTAACCAACTGAGCCACTCAAGAACCCCAGATCTGGACTTTTCCTGTACTTGAAATCCAGTCGATCTTCTTGTCCTTTCATTAGCCTAGAGTTCTTTTTTTTTTTTTTTTTCCAACTATATGTATGCTTCGTGCACTGAACTGGTGCTGAGGCTATAAAGATGAAGTCACTGTCCTTGATCAAGGATCTTCTAGTTTAGTAGGACAATAGACATCCTGACCAACAGTTCATGTATTGCATACTATTTGCCATAATGGAGATAAGTGCAAAGGAAGGCTAGCAGGAGCTCTTGATCCCTGGTGGAAATGCCACGGGAGGATTTTAGCAGTGGTCATGTTTTCAGCTGAATCTTGAAAGTCGAGTAGAAGTGGGCAGGTTGACAAGCAGCAGAGAGCATTTCCACGTGGGGTTAATAGCCTGAGTAGTTGTATGGCATTATGAGGGCATGGTGTGTTCACGGAACTATATGTAGGTCGGTTACATTACGGTGTGAAGGACAAAGTCAGGAGTGAAAGGAGATGAAACTGGATAGCTAAGTCAGGGCATACTTTCTATGCCACGTGCAGCATTGTGCGTCACATGAAAGGTCACCGTGAAAGCAGTGTGCTGGGTAGATTGGGGGTAGAGTGAGGTGCTGGGCTGGGCTGTGGCAAGCCTGGAGGCCTGAGCAGACAGTGCATTAGTATGGGTGATGGCAGCTCGAGAGCTGAGGCAAGGCTGGAAGTAGTGGGGCAACTTAGAATGTTTAGGAAAAATATGAAGGAGGGAAAATTGGTTGGTCTTCGTGACTGTTTGAATGTAATAGGAAGGGGAGAGTGAGGATGCTGGGGTAGCTGCAAGATTTCTGATCAGTGAGAGGGGAAAGAGCAGAGGAGGCAACTCTGGGGGGCAGCTGATGAATTTGGGCTGGGACAAGTGATTAAGGAGCTTGCTGGTCATGTCCCTGATGAGTTGGGGCTGTCTAGGAGGCTGTTGGATATAGAGGGTCCTGGAGTGTCACAAGAGATGTGGCAGAGGCAGACGCAGAGGCAGATTTCTGAGTGCTTACTTACTATGTGGAGAGTAGTTGAAGGCATGGGTAAGGACAAAAGTGCTTAGAGGAACTGCATAGAAAGAGAAAGGGCTCAAAGTAAATTTTGGAGAATACTGAAATTTTTGGGACAAACCAAGACAGAGACACATGTAAAGATATGAAGGGGAGTGGCCAGGAAGCTGGGGGAAAAGAGAAAGCAAAACTTTTCAGGCCAACTTGCAGAGTTTCAAGAAGTACAACCCAATTAAAACTACTGCTATGAATCATCAAGCATGATGAGGATTGTAAAGTGCCTATTAGAATTAGTGCTTCTATTGTCTGGTGGGGGCAAAAAGTACACTGTGTGGGTAAAAGGAATGAGTAGGAGAGGAGGAAGTAAGGAGAGAGTTAAGTATGCCTGGGCCTTTCCTCAGAGATTCTACCTTGGCTGGTCTTTAGTCCAGAATTTTCAAAGCTCTAATATACGTCCAAAGATGAGAATTGGTGTGGCAGACTTCTTTTTTTTGAGGGGAGAGACAGCATGTCTGTATGCTGAGAGGAAGGAGCCCCACAGAGAGGGAGGTGTTGAAAATATAATTGCCTGTAAATCACGGTTCTTTTTTGCTTTCTAGTGAATGAAAATCAGGTTTTCACTGTCTTTGCCTAATCGTCCCTTTAAAACAAACAAACAAAAAATGCATACCTGACCCCCACTCTTGAATATCCTATTTACCTTTTTTTTTTTCCCCCTAGTCCAGAGTTCTACTGCTAACTTGCTCTCACTGCATTTGGCCTTTTTTCACTTACATTATTCTCTGACCTAATCCAGTTGTGGGAGAAAAAAGTCCCCTTTCTTGTATGAAAAACTGAAAAATGTCAGAGGAGTGTATACTAGGAAGCTAAAGGGGAATTAACCATGCCAAACATTAAAAAATCATTTGATTTAGCAGACATTAATATCTGGTATCTTCAAGGCTATAAAAGATGGAAGGATGCATAGGTTGGAAAGGATGAATGAGACAGGGATCCTGCCCTTAAGGACTTCTCAGGTCAGTGAGAGAAATAGATGTGTAAGTAAATACTTTATGCAGCATATAAACTGTTATAGAGATTCAAGGTAAGGTGGATGTAAAAAAATGGACTTCTTTCTTTTGTGTTATCCTGAGGATTTCACACGGGTGAAATCTCAAGGTGACACCTGAGCTAGAACTTGGAGTGGAGTGAAGGAATATGATGCTGAGGTTCAAGGAGTGGGGTCAAGGGAATAAAATACTCCTTGGTGGTCCCATGATGGTGGCAGAATGGGTTTCAGTGTTTCATCTCCTCATCCTCCTTGTTCTGTTTGGTTTACTGCAAGATATCTGTGTCTTTTAGGGAGCTCTGGAGGATAAAGATGTTTCAGCTGACATGTAGAGATATCCACAATTTCTCTTTGTCTAGTACAAACTTTCTGTGGACTTACTACCACTGGTTTATTATATGCTAGATGACTAAAACAGACCAGAGCAATCGAATCAGAACCCCTGGGATTGATGTCCAGGTACTGATATTTTTCAAAGTGCCCCCAGGTGTTCTATTGGCAGCCAGGGTAGAGAGATAAAATATGGTGCAGCAGAAAAATCTTAGACATAGAGCTAAAAAGTTATAGGTCGTATTTTTGTGATTCTTTTATTTGTTTTTCAATGTTTATTTAATTTGAGAGAGAGAGAGATGGAGCAAGCAAGCAGGGGAGGTGCAGAGAGAGGGAGAGAGAGAGAATCCCAAGCAGACTCTGCACTGTCAGCACAGAGCCCAGGGTGGGGCTCCAACCCACAAACTGTGAGATGGTGATCTGAGCCAAAACCAAGAGTTGGACACACAACCACCTCAGCCACCCAGGTGCCCCTGTGATTCTTTTTAATAGCATATGTCCTTAGTTAAGTTCTTTAGAGTTCTCTAAGCCCCATCATGCTTTGGAAAGTGGGGATGGTAGTAAACTTGTCCTACCTTGTAAGATTGTGTGGGTCAAAAGAGGTGATTGTGTGAAGGGACATTACATGTAGATGTGGTTTTGACAATGAAATATTCTGTTGACTCCCCATTAGATGACAGGCTGAGAGCTAGCCACCTTGCCCTGCAAGATAGCAACATTTTAGAGATTTGGATTTAAGATTTCACCATCATGAGCATTATGATGATGTATTTTATTTACTATATTTGCATAACGCTAAAGTGTTGAAGACCAAAAGCAAAAAAGTACATCCTTAAAGAAACAATTAGCAGTTGAGCATTTCTCATCTGACATATTAATTCTATTTAAAATTATATGAATGTTTACTGTGATTAAGATTGTAAAGTGTATAAATATTCTCAATGTCAGTAATGTGATTGTTGAATATTAAAATGCTCTAAACAGGTTTTTATTTTTAAAATCTGTATATTAAAAAAATAGAAATCTTCCAGGAGACAGTAAAAACCCCACAAAGTACCATGGAGCCCATGAATTGAATTATAGTATAGGTGCCATCATGTCTGTTATGTATATAGGGACCTGTCTTTTTTTTTTTTTTTTTTACTGTGGGATGCCTGGTATATGAGTGCTGGTCATAGAATCACATAGGAACCATCATCCTTATGGTATTCTAACACATTTTACTTGAAAGGTAGTATTGTTTAATGGCAAGGAAACTGAACCTAAAGCCTCAGATTGGGTTCTAGATCAGGTTTCCCTCTCCACTCCTAAATGCTGGTAGCTAAGTTAGTTTCTCTGAGCCTCACACGTGAAATTGGGATGCATTAGTTCTCTGGTTGCTTTGTAACATATCAAAAACTCAGTGGCTGAAAATAACAATAATCATTTATTATATTATGGTTTCTGTGGGTCAGCAGTTTGGGTGGTTCTGGCTCAGGATCTCATGAGGTTACTGTCAGATACCAGCTGGAGGTGTAGTTATTGGAAGGCATGTCTGAGGCTAAAAGGTTCATTTTCAAAATGCCCACTCACATGGCTGGCAAGTTAGTGTTGACAATTTGGTTCCTCTCCATAAGGGGCTGACCATTCAGCTGCCCTCACATCATAGGAGCTGGCTTCCCCAGAGTGACATATAAGAGACCAATGTGGAATCTGTAGAGCCTTTTGTGACCTACCCTTGGAAGTCACATATCATCATTTTTGATGTCTGATTGGTCTCATGGGCCAGCCCTGATTCAGAGTCAGATTACACAGTATAGGAGGCATGTATCATTGGGGACCATCCTGGGGGGTTGGAAAACCACCTCTACCCAACATAGTATAGCTTAGAGTTTCAATGAAGACTTTATGAAAAATCCTTTGTAAATCATTAAAGCAATAGATAAATTTTTCAAGTTTTTCACATCTTCTGCTGTAGAAGTAATACATCCGAGAAGAGAATATTGTGAGCAAGAACACTAACCTTAGCAAGAGCCTGTCAGTCACCTGAGTGACCATAGGCTTTATCCTAGATAGTCTGCCTCCTTGATGAAATCTCTGAATGTCTGTTTTTATATCTGTCTTTTGGAATTTGCTCTGTTTTGTGGACTTGCCTTACCCTATGTTGGATTAGAAACTTTTAAAGCAGGGGCTACATCTTACTCTTCATTGTCATCTGGCACCTTTAACTTAATGCTTGGTACTTCAAGTGGTGTTTAATTGCTATTAGCTGAACTAAATGGGATCACTGGCAGAAGTCCAGTCTTTACGCCTCTTCTGAAATTTTAGCTCCTGGGAGTCATTATTTGCTAAGGTGGTACTGATGATGGTGGTGGCTCCTGCCAGAACTATCTTTAAGCCTGTCTTATGGACTCCTGATTTGTCACTATAGCCCTTAGCCTCTCCTAAATGACTCAGGTGTTTGGATCTGCCAGGTGCTTAGCCTGTTCTCAATGGTGACCAAAGCAAGCACCCCCCTCGCCCACAATCATTCCTATATGACTGCTTCAGAATCTCACTGAACTCCTGCTCAGTTTGGTAACTCACAGCATGTTTTTGACTTCTTAGATTAAGAATGCCCAGAAGATAAAAGTGTACATCTCTCTTCCATATGATAAATAATAAAAATTTAATCTTTGCAATTTTATCCCAAATTTTATTCTGAGAGGTAGGTCTTTGTCATGGCACTCTGACACACACACTTTTATATATCTTTCTTTTGACAAATATCTGTAGCATTTATGGTCAGCCTTTGAAAAATCATCTCACTTGTAGCTGGAGGACATGTTGTAAACACATTATCAAGTTCTGGTGTTCTGGCTTTAGAATCATGTACAGCAAAAACTTTTTTTTTTGTTTTTTTGTTTAAAGAAGGCAAATGTTTGTAATACCATGTTTTACATTTTAGGAAAATTTAATCTTATGGATTTTTCATATTATGTAGACCAGTAAATTCAAAGCATCTCAGGATTCTTTTCTCCTTTCTGCTCTGTCTTGTGGATTTTCCTGCTGATTTCTCTCTTTAGGAATTCTTTACTTCCTTCTCCAATACGTACCTTCTTTGTCTGTTGTCTGTACCAAGTTTTCTGCCTCTATTTGGGCTTAGTCTACCAATGTCATGTTTGAGGATGAGTGGGCGACAAAGGACAGAGTGGGCATTGTGAGGGGCACTGAGTCTGTAAAGAAGAGTTCAACTGAAGGTTAGGGTTCATGATAGTCAAAGGTGTTCTTTGCTAAGTAGGTAATAGTGGACCAAAGGAGCAACACTTGGTAGGAAAGGATTAGAGTTAGCCACAGATATTTGTGTTAATTTTTTAAAACAGATTTTACTTTTTTAGAGCAGTTTTAGATTCACAGCAAAACTGAGTGATAATTCCTATATACCCTCACCCCCATGGATGCATAGCTTCTCCCATTATCAACATTACTTACCAGAATGTTACATTTGTTACAACTGATGAACCTGCATTGAGGTAGCATTATCACCTAAAGCCCATAGTTTGCATTAGGGTTCATTCTTTGTATTGTAAATTCTGTTGTGCATTTGAACAATAGAATGTGTCCACCATTATAGTATCATATACAGTGGTTTCATTGTCCTCAAAGTCCACTGTATTCTGCCTAGTCATCCATCTCTCCTCTCAAACCCTGACAATTGTAGATCTTTTTACTGTTTCCATAGTTGTGCCTTTTCCAGAATGTCACATAGTTGGAATCATACAGTATGTAGCCTTATTCCCTTAAATTTTAGTTTGCCTGTTCTAGCAGATTATTCACAAAGCATTTTGGTATATTTCAAAGAGCTTGTTTAATAAGAGTTTTATTAGTGTTACATTTAAATACTAAGTAATTAGTATTTAGTTCTGTTAAATAATAACTATTAGTATCATTATATAAGGAGTTTGAGGGGCTTCGCTTCATAAACTAATTAGCTTTTTTATGAATCTATTTCTCATGTATAAGAGAAGTACCGTAGTCTGAACATATGAGTTAGGACAGTAATAGTTTAAGTTTCAGATGAAAATTGTGTGAGATGTGTGGTGTGTATAACTGTATGATGCTAATATTCTAAATGTTTCATTAAAACCTTTATTTTAAAACTTAAAAAATAGGCATTAAATATAATTTTTTAGATTTTAAAGTGCTGATGTATGGTGAAAAGAATATGGAAGAGGTTTATGAGGTTTTATTCAAGTGCTAGCTCTACTATCAGCTATGTGAACATGAACTTTTTGTCTCTGAACGTCATTTTGTAGTTTTGGAAAAATGGGACTAACATGTACTTTATAGGTTACTTTTGAGCACTGTCCGAGCTGTTTGTTAGAATCCTATGTAAATTTTAACTCATAAAGAAATGTGGGGGGAGCCTGGGGGCTCAGTTGGTTGAATGTCCGACTTTAGCTCAGGTCATGATCTCACAGTTTGTGGGTTCAAGCCCCGCGTTGGGCTCTGTGCTGACAGCTCAGAGCAGGGAGCCTGTCCTCGGATTCTATGTCTCCCTCTCTCTCTGAACCACCCCTGCTCATGCTGTCTCTATCTCTCAAAAATAAATAAAACATTAAAAAAAAAAAAGAAAAAAATGTGAGCCTGGGTGGCTCAGTTGGTCAAGCATCTGGCTCTTGGTTTTGTCTCAGGTCATGATCTAGTGGTTTCATGAGTTCGAGCCCCATGTTGAGCTCTGTGCTGACAGCACAGAGCCTGCTTGGGATTCTCAGTCTCCTTCTCTCTCTGCCTCTCCCTCACTCATGCTGTCTTTGTATCTCTCAAAATAAATAAACTTAAAAAATTAAAAAAAAAAACAATTGTGAGGAATAATTTGGTTAATGAGTCATACTTGGTTATTTAACTAATTTCTTTTGGTTTTGCAGACAAATGATAAAAGGCAGTAATAATTTGGGGTTAAGAAGGTAATACCACTGAAAAGATGTATTATTTAGCTGTTTCTTAGAAAAAATGCATTTTTTCCTTTTGAATATGTCTTGTTTATTAAGGCAGTTTGTATCTTATTGTGAAAGGTATACACTTTGGGATATTCATTTTGTGTGCTCCTAATCACATTTATTTCCTAGTTGTTAGCTTGAGATGTTGGTCCTCCCTCCAATAGCACGAATTATATGGCCACTTTCTGTATCGAGTCAGAGACACATTATTTGATATTTATGGCAGGAAAGACTAGATTCCAAATTCCTTGAGACCAGTCTCTGTGATTGAAGCCAGTAGGGCAAGGCAGAGTTAGGTAGAAAGATTATTTTGGGGTTGGGGGAGAGAATGCAAATAGTCTTGTGAAGTTGAAATCTTGAGGCAAGTGATACATTAAATATAATTCTAGTTTCAAAGTGTTGTAGTTTAAAATACTTAGAGGAATGGTCAGTGACATACTAATGCATTATACTTATTGAAAACTCTACACTTCCGAGTTTGAGAATGCTTGATGTTGTTTAGTTCAAGATAAAATTCTAATAGTCATGTCCCTTATTAACATCTTTATTATACTGCAGTCTCATCTCTTTGTATCTCTACTAATTTAAAGTTCGTTTTTTTGTCTTCAAAATGTATTACATAGCCCAAGACATGACATAGTGCTATTTCTACCATATCTACAGTCAGAACACACATATTTATTGATTAAGTTCACTATCTTTTATGGGCATGGTTTGCCATGCTCCAAAACAATTAACAATAGTAACATCAAAGATCACTGATCACAGATCACCATAGCAAATATAATAATAATGAAAAAATTTGAAATATTGTGAGAGTTACCAAAATGTGACACAGAGACATGAAGTGAGCAAATGCTATTAAAACAAAGGACACTGAGGCAATTGCTTGATGCAGCATTGCCACAAACTTCAATCTGTAAAACAAACAAACAAACAAACAAACAAAAAACATTACCCGTGAAGCACAATAAGGAGTAGTGCAATAAAACGAGGTATGCCTGCATAGCTTAAAGTTATAGAGGCCACTGTCCATTCTAGGTTGACTTTCCCTGCTATGATCTTCCATTGCACAAAATTCATTTAGTTTTATACAATATAGTAGGTTCTTACTAAACAGTTGTTAAATCAATGTGGTCTTTTGTATTTGCAGGGAGGGCAGAGAGATCATCTTGAACTGACCTTTGAAGGAAGGGAAGAACATTCAAAACAGGGTTTGAACAAAGACATAGGGGAACTACCTTTGTTCCTGAATTTAGAACCAACTATTTGGCTACAGTAAAAGGCCATGGGACATGTAAATTGAGGTTAGATTGTGAATGACCTAAATGTTAGATTTAGTAGTCTGTCAGATTGACAAAGAAACAAAGCTTGAAAACAATGTGTTATTGAGGGTATAGGCAGGTTCATCATCGCTAATGGGAGTATGGATTTTTACAGTTTTCATTGACACCAATTTGAAAATAGTTAACAAAACTTAAATACACATATGATTTGATTCCTTATTACAATTTATTGTGCAGATCTTGTACTTGGATGAAATAATATATATTTAAGGGTATTCTTGGCAAGAATTAGAAACAACTTAAGTGCCTATTCTTAGGGAATTGGATAAATAAATTATGGTACATGTAGTAAAATGTGTAGTAGTTAAAATGAATAAGGCAGTTTATATACACTGAAATGGAATAATTGTTAAGTCAATAAAAGGATGGAGAACAGTGGGTATTAATAGGTTAATATTTTGGAGGAGTCTAAATTAAGATACATATTTTCTTGTATATGCACAGAATATCTCTGGAGGGAATAATTAGAAAATGGAAAATGCCTCCAGGGAGTGAGTAGCTGGAGAACAGGGATGAGAGGGTGTCTTATTTTCTATTGTATATTCCCTTTTGGATATTTTGAATTTTGTATTATATGGAAGTTTTTTTAATGGAAGAAACACATTGAACTCAAAATGTATTTCTGTATTACATAAAATCCATTGTGGAAAATTAGGGAATAGAAAAGTGAATTAAAAAAAAATCTCTCTGGTTCATATATCTGATAAGAGGTTAATATCCAGAGTCTATAAAAACTCCTATAATTCAACAACAAAAACCAAATAATCCAATTAAAAAATGAGCAAAGGACATGTATAGACATTTCTTCAAAGAAGATATATAAATGGCTGATAAGAGTATGGAAAGGAAAATGCAAATGAAAACCATGATTGAGATGCTATTAACTCACGCTCATTAGGATAGCTACTATTAAAAAAATAGTAACAAGTATTGGCGAGGATGTGGAGAAATTAAAACCCTTGTGCACTCTTAATGTAAAATGGGGGTGGGGAGGTGCCTGGGTGGCTTAGTCGACTTCGGCTCAGGTCATGATCTCATGGTTTGTGAGTTCGAGCCCCGTGTCAGGCTCACTGCTGTCAGCACAGAGCCGATTTCAGATCCTCTGTCCCCCTCTTTCTCCGCCCATCCCCGACTCTTGTGTGCTTTTTCTCTCAAAAATAAACATTAAAAAAAGAATTGAAAACAGTCTCTAAGACACATGTTCATAGCAGCATTAATTACAATAGTCAAAAAGTGGAAGCAACCCATGCATCCATGGATGGTGAATGGATAAACAAAATGTGGTACATACATATAGTAGGACATTACTCAGCCTTGAAAAGGAAGGAAATTCTGACATATGCTACAACATGGGTGATCCTTGAGGACATTTGCTGAGTGAAATAAGTCAGTCACAAGACGAATTCCATTTATGTGAGGTACCTAGAGGTTCCGCACATAGAGGAAATTCATAGAGAAAGAAAGCAGAGTGATGGTTACCAGGGGTAGGGGGTAGGGAAGAACGAGGAGTTGTTTAATGGATACAGAGTTTCTGATTTGCAAGAGAAGAGTTCTGGAGATCTGGGGCACAACAATAGAAGTATACTTATCCCTATTGAACTGTGCACTTAAAAATGGTTAATATGGTACATTTTATGTCATGTATATTTTACCACAGTTAAAAAAAGATAACATAGCCCCCTCCTCCCAAAAAAGCACCCTTAGGTATAGTGGTGGGGAAGACGAATATGTAAATAAATGGCAGCTTCAGAATATAAGTGTCTAAAATGAGGTATAAACAAAGCTTTGGTGTGCCATGGGATGGTGTAGCTAAGTGATTGGAGATTGCCTGTGACTTCATAAAATAGGAGTGAGTTTTGAGCTTGTATTATTAGGAGTCTGCAGTGGAGAGGGTGGGAAGAAATCGAGGCCAAAGGAGTAGAACAAGTAAAGGCATAGGGAATATGAAGGGTACCATCATAGAACAAGATGGTGCTGGAAAAGAATCATGTCAGATTCTTGATGTCTGAATGCTGAACCACATTTTTCCTGCATAAATTTGTCTCACTCTTGTTTTGTTTGGCATGTAAACCACTTTCGGGGCTCCTTCTGGTGTTTTGTTTAATCCTTCTGGTGTTTTGTTTCTTCCCAAGTCGATTCTGCCTATTTCCTTCTTAGAGTACCCACTTACATTCCTTTCCCTGTAAAAAAAAACCCATTATTTTTATGATGTGAATGGAAAACTCCCCCTTCCCAGCTCCCCTTTTTATTATGAGTGGAAAACTCCCCTTCCCAGCTCCTTTTCTTTCATCTTGTTCTGCTTCTGTGTTGTGGTAAGTCAGGGTCCTGTTTGCCCTGTGCCACTAAGACCATCTTTTCTTAAATTTCTTCCAGCCAATGGAGCAGAATATGTTTAGTACACAAAAAGCTGAAGACATTGTATTTCAAAGGTTTTCCCTAAATAAAGCAGTGTACAATATAAATTCACTGGGCCTTATTGATTTTCTTGGTGACAGGTGAGGTATCTAATTTAGTTGCTTGGCTGATATGTCACTATTTTGTCTCTGCAAGCTATAACCTTGCTCTTTGACTCTTTTCATTAAAGAACTGAATTCATAGAGTTGATAGGTACCGTACGCAATTTTAAAGTAGAATTGGTCCTTTAGCTAGGCATTAGATTGTTCTGTTTTCTTCCTAATTTTCAGGTGTTAACAGAAATAAATGGGAATGATGTGGATCCTGACTTCATTTGTCTTGCTAATTTTAATCTGCTAGGAGCAGTGCAGTGGAAAACAATATCTAAGAAAAAGTATTTTCTGATCAGCTTCTACTGAAAATACTTAATCAAAGTAGTCAAAGGGGAAAGAAGATACCTTCTCAAGGATTGCTACTTGATTATGGAATTAAAATTGTAAGAGTGGTGATTTATCTGAAGTATGATTTTCTCTTGGGAATGTTTGCCATCCTATTAGCATTTATTTGCATATCTTTTACTTTTAACAAATACATGATTGGATCTGAAGATAGAAGACTACATTTGCTCTTATACAAAATTTAATTTTATGGTAATATCGACTACCTAATTATTATCTTTGCTTATAGTATCTTTGAGGAGTCTGGTTGGCTAGAAAACATGGTGTGATCAGTGCCTTGGAATTAATCAAGGTGGTCCTGTTGGCTTACAGAGAGGGCTTAGCTCACCTTGGCCCTTTTTCTGACATGTTTTATTTCTCAAGCAAACTAATATAGCTAAACTGGGGGAGAATTAGTCCTAGTGGTAGGCTCTACCAATCATAGGAGGTGACTGGGCTTGGGTGGTGGTGGTTACATCAGCTTCGTTTCTGACAAGTAGAGCACACCAGTATGGTTATGAATGTTTAACAGGTGATGTAACTACTGCAAAAAAGTGGTAGTTTAAAATTAATTTCAGTTTTTGTTTTAAAAAATGTGGTTGATTTTTAAGTACTTTACTCTGTATTTGCTTTTATGTTTGCTGAAAATATTACACATGAAGATTATGCTTTAAACACTATAAAATGTTTTTCTACTATTAACTGAATGATGGTGGAAAATGTTACACTTTAAAGGTCATGTTGATTTTGTGGCATTTCCAATCTTACATTTTATACATGCAGTTGAATTGGTTTAGCTCCTAGTTGAGTGTTAAAAGATCTGGGTAATAAATGTATAAGGGAAATTACAAAAGGGCATGATGTTTTGAAATGCACATATCTTCCAGCTTTCTTTTGTTTCAACAACGAAATACAAGTTCTAAGAGCCAATACAGAGGGGCTGAAAGGATAGCAGGATAATATGGGTTTTCAGTACTTGTTAAGTCCAATCACAACTCCAGTGATATTTTTCTCTTAATTGATGTTTACATAGATTTGTATTTTTCTTCCTTTTATGCCCTTCCCCATTTGAAAATTTATTAGAAGTTAATGAGACTTGAGCATTTGCCTTTTATATAGTGGATTGAACTAGTTGTGTATTCAGAACACTCTTCATAACAGTTGCATCTGAGTGCTGTAGTAGCAGCTATGAAATTGATAAATCATGTTATGTTTATTGGGAGTGATGGATATTTACTGGGAGTGGCAACTGAGTGAGAGGCGGGGAGCCCAGTGCTTAAATACACAGGCCATGGGGACAGATGATCTGGATTCAGCTCTGCTACTTACTGTCTGTGTGTCCTTAGGAAGATTACCCAAATGCTGTGAGCCTTAGTTTATATCTTCAAAATGGGATAAGAGTAGGTTAATGTAAGAAATTAATTGAGGTAACAAAACAGAATAACAAAAATTTTTATATTAGTATCATTGATATGGTGATACAATATTTTAGACACTGCACATGAATATTCTTTACTAGAATGAAATATTCATTTCATTGATTTCACAATAAAATTGTCTTACAGTTTTTGTTTCCAGTGAATGATCTTTCAGAGTTTACAGATTTGATAATAGTTTGTGAAAGAGTATTTCTGACTGATTTTGAGAGTGACTGCCCATCACTATCTCCTTATTAAGAATGGAAGAAAACCTTACTGTACTGTTAGCCAAAAATTTTTATTTAACTATCTAATATTTGTAGTGAAGTTACAAACTTATTATACCAAAATATTGGTATAATTTTGGCCAAGGAAAAATAACATCTTAAATATTGCCTAGGGGATTCTGTTATGCTGTCTTACTTCTAAAACTGAACTTTCATCTGTGATTTTATTATGGCTAGACACAAATGATTCATTTGGCTAGCTGTATGAAGAGGTGAAATTGCCATAGTTCTTTGTAATTAATTAGATAACAAATTACTTGGCTATGGAAAAGGGGAAGGTCTTTAGGTGATATGTCTAGTCTTTTTTCAGAACAAAGATGTATTAGGTTCTGAAAAACTTCATCATTATTAAAAACTGATACGTATTAATTTAAATTGCTTTGAATTTCTATATGGCTCATATATTTTTATCTAGCTCATATACTCCCTACAATCTATCAAAATCATTACTAAATTTTCTTTCTGATCCATTTACTGTAACAACCATTGTGATGTTCCCTAATATCATTTGCTGTTGATGAAACAATAAAAATAAGTATCTTACAAAATTGGAAAGATCAGGGAATAATTCTCAGGGCCACTGAACTGTTGATTAAGTTGACAACAACCTATTTGGTGACCCATATGAAAATAATTTAGTTTATTGTTTCTGGCGTTTATTTGTAAATAGGGTTTTTTTTTTAATCCTTGCTGCTGACAGCAGGAATATATTAGAAGTTTCCCCAAGTGTGTGTGTTATCTTGTACTACCCAACCAGCCATGTGATATGTATTTGTTAAATGAGCACAGGTATAAAGACCAGGCAAGAAATTAACTGTGTCATTATTAGAAGTGAACATGATTTCATGAGCATGTTAACCTTGCAGCAGAAGCTACAAGTGGTCTTGGAGCACAAGTGCAATGATGATGATAATGGGATGTATAATGGAAGACAGGTAATTTTAGGAGTGGGGAGAAGGAGCTATTCCATGGATTTCTGATATGGAAGGTAAAAGCCTGAAGTTAGATTCAGAATCAGAGATAGTTGAAACAAAGAACCTTACAGGTAGTCTACTCAAATAGATGAAATGAATTGTTGGGTCATTGGGATAGCTAGGACTTGAATCCAAGTTTTCTGATTTCTCCTTTGGTACTGAACATGGGAAAAGAAGGAAAGATTTAGCTCTAGAATTAGATGGACACTTGGTTCTTTGGGAATAATAGGTGCAGGGAGGTACTATATCAGATAGATTGGGTGACTCTCCAAATAGCTTGCTCTGGCCATCCAGTTTCTTTCTTATGCTCCTGACTGGTATTTAAAGGAATGGAGTGTCTGACACAATCATACCAAACTGTCTCTCCATCAACATTGTAAGTGAGGAGTAATGTAAACCATATCTAAAATTAAGCAGGGGCACCTGGGTGGCTCAGTCAGTTGAGTGTCCTACTTTGGCTTGGGTCATGATCTCATGGTTTGTGTCTTTGAGCCCCATGTCAGGCTCTGTACTGTCAGCTCAGAGCCTAGAGCCTGCTTAGGCTCTGTCTGTCTCTGCCCCTCCCTCGCTCACACTCTCTTTCTCTCTCAAAAATAAATATTAAAAAAATTAAAGGGGTGCCTGGGTAGCTCAGACATTTGGGCAGCTGACTTTGGCTCAGATCATGATCTCATAGTTTGTGAGTTCGAGCCCCGTGTTGGGCTCTGTACTGACGGCTCGGAGCCTGGAGCCTGCTTCAGATTCTGTGTCTCCCTCTCTCTCTGCCCCTTCCCCACTCACACTCTGTCTCTCTCTGCCTCAAAAGTAAATCAACGTTAAAAAAATTAAAAAATTAAAAAAAATAAAATTAAGCAGTCAAGAAATCCTTCTTAGCACCTGCAAATGCTTAACAAAATTCTAAGACTTGAGAGAGAGGAGTAAGGCATGGTACTTACCCTTTAGGGGCTTAGAGCATAGTTGGAGAGAATGGACATATCTGTACAAAGATAACTAATACTGGGTGTCAAATGAAGGTGTGGCTAGTACATGTCAGAGGAGTTTGGGGGTGAAAGACAGTGCTGGGGCTTAGAGGTCCCATGTAAGGTTTCCTTCCCAGGAGAGATGAAAATTAGGTTGGTTCCTTCTCAGCTAAGAAGATCTTAGGAATAATTATATGTGTTCAATTGTAAAGATTTCAGATTCACCTAAATTACGAAGTTACAGAGCTAGAAGTTGTTTTCATATGCTTACCTGCCTTGCAGTGGAATACTGTTCCACAATTCCAAAGCTGTTGTGCAGAGGATGGCTGAAGGTTCTGTTTTGAGGCTCCCATTTCTGCTGATCACTGCTGAGGTCACCAGCAAATCAAACTCTCCCTACTGGTGTGGTCCAAATGGTCTTGTGAATGTTGCAATATAGAGCCCCGTGGTTTCAATTACCCTGCTCTCCCTTTTTTTCTTTATTGGCCAAATAGTTAAAATTGCTACTTATGTGTGAGTATGGTGAAGTTTCCCATCTAAGGTGATCTTTTTACTAAGAAATTATTAAAGTGAGGTGGGATATTCATCTAATGTACATAAAACATAGCTGCACCTGGCATTTACAGCAGGCTTTTCTGTTGTTCAGTTACATTATTTTGATATTCTGTATTATGAATCATTAACTTGAAGATTGGTACATAAATAATGCTATTAAACATTATAAGATAATCTTATCACTGCATCAGAGAATAAATATACTTCTCAAAACCCATGTTATTTTTACTCTACATGGATATCTCTGCATTCAAATGGGATTTCATTTTATCACAAATAAGGGCCTATAAACCTGAGAGAGGTGAATTTAAACAAGAAATGTGAAAAATGTTAGGGCTCGAATTATATAGTATGAGCCTCAATCCACCTCTAATCCTTTAAGGTGGTGGTTTTTGACCTTTTTTGTTCTTATCTTTTAATGTAGTAAACCCTTCAAAGAAAATCTTTTTTGGAATTCTATTATTAAAACAACAACAACAACAACAACAACAACAACAACAGAAAAACAGAAGCAGAATAGCCCTGACTAGAGAAGGGAATCAGAGCTCAGAGTTTTGGTCACTTTGTGCCTGCTCCCTTTGGCTCTCATGCCTCTAGGGAATCCTTAGGACACCATGAAGCTTGGGTTAAACACATCATTTTTAAGGAAAAGCAACCTAAACACTTCTTCAAAGTAAGCTTTTAATTGGAAAAAAAATCTTGATGTCCTACAGTGGAATTTGGTTATGAAAAATTACTTCATCTTTGTTACCCACCTTTACTGCCTTTAGACATGAGTGCTGTGCTATGATTTATGGAAGAAAAAAATGCCAAAAAAAAAATCCACCTCTTAAAATTCAGTGTACCTTCACATACATAAATATACATATTTTAAAAAGAAATACTTCCTCTACTGCCAAGTAAAGCTAGCAGATGAGAGAGAGGGTAGTCAGACACATGAACATACCTGTGCGCACAGACACAACACACAAACACACAACTACTTTGTTGCATGTGGTTAGGCAATGCCTTTCTCTCAGTCCATGCCTCCACAACACCCACCATATTCTGAATGCAAAACAGATAGTCTACGTGGATGGGAAATCATGAGGTTAGCTTACCAAAATTATTATTTAAAAATTGTTATTAATAATACATTTTTAGAAGTAATTTATTAATTTTTTCAATAGAACTGTATTGACCATCAAACACTTAAGTGCAAGGCTCTGAGGTTTGTCAGGGAACAAGAGTCCCTGTTTGCAAAGAACTCACAGCTAATTGGAGGTAAGGATGAGACAATCAAGTGTGATAAATGCTGTAGCAGAGGAAGCATAGGATATTGTGGGAATGCATGGGAGGAGCATCTAATTCAGACGTGGAGAGCCAAGGTGGACTTCCTGGTGGGGTGACATCTCAGCAGACTGAAAGATGAAGAAGAGTTGGCTGAGACAGGGACATCTGGTTGGCTCAGTTGGTAGAGCATGCAACTCTTGATCTCAGGGTTGTGAGTTCAAGCCCCACGATGGGTGTAGAGCTTACTTAAAAAAAAATAAATAAATAAAAAGTTGTCCAAGACAAAGAAAGGTGGGAGCAGTGATGAAGACAGATGGGAACATATATAATGGTCCAGAAACAAGTAAAAGCATGATGCATTCTGGAAATGTATGTAGGTGGGTTTGGCTGGAGCATGGTGTGCTAATGAAAGAGAAGTTGTATGCTAAATCTATGTTAATATTGTGCTATAGGAAATGAGGAGTTATTGAAGTGTTTCAAGCAGGAGGAAGTTGTGGTTTGTATTTTTTTGTTTTTTTAGGAGAGTGTACTTGGGTAACTACCATGTTGACCTTGGGGCAGCTGTTTGGATGATAGCATCATTCTCTGAGAGTAGAAGGACCAGAGATTATCGAATACTGTATAGTTTCTCTTCTATTACATCCCCCGTTGCCTATCTTTTCTATAAAACCTATCTTTCTTCATTTTACTTTTATGGCCCTTGTAACCTTATCACAAGGCTAGATTAATTCAAAAGAACAAAGTTTAATGTTCAATATCTATATAGATACACAGGTATATCTTCATTCTTTCAGTATAGAAATTGGTTTGATGCCCTGCATGTAGCAGGTACACAAATGTTTATTGGCATAAAAGGAATAAATACTGAAGGAAGAAATGCCAACTCAGTTCTTTCTCTCTCTCTTTTTGGTAATCATTCCTCTGCCCTTTCCAATGCTCTTTAGGCTTAGATAATTTCAACATCAGCTGTTTCTTAGCCAACCACAGAGGTCTGACCATTGTATACTAGGACTAATGATAATAAAATGTGCATTTAAAATAGTTCAAATTCACAACTTCATATTTTACCACTGGATCTCAAATTCACATAACAGCTGGATATGCAGGCATAAAATCAAAGAATAGTGGAAAGCTTTATTTACTCCCCTCAATAATTATACTTTGGAAATTAGATTGATAGATAATTTATGAATTGAAAAATGTTTTTGTACCTGCAAGGGAACTAACTTAATTTCTAACATATATCTGAGAATGATCCCAAAGGAAACTTATTTTAAAATAATATTTTATAAACTTTTAAAAAATATTTTGCATTTTATTAAACTTAACAATTTATAAAATACTTTCATGGTATTACTTATACCAAAATTAAATTCTCATTACTTAATTTACCTTTTGAGGCTAAATACCCAGTTATTTTTTTGTTAAAATTTTTTAATGTTTAATTATTTTTGAGAGGGGAGAAGAGGCGGTGGAGGGGGGAGAGAGAGAGAGAGAGAGAGAGAGAGAGAGAGAGAGAGAGATCAGGGGAAGGATAGAAAGAGGGAGACACAAAATCCAAAGCAGGCACCAGCACAGATGCGGGGGTCCAACTCATGGACTATGAGACCATACCTGAGCTGAAGTTGGACGCTTAACTAACTGAGCCAGGCAGGTGCCCCAGTACCCAGTTTTTTTAATACTGCCAATTTCATAAAATAAAGCAAATTTCCAGGTACTTTTTGATAGTTTATAATTATTACTGACCTTAATTATTTAGTGATCAAATTTTCCCATATTTCATGCAAAAACACCTTCAAGCAGGCCCCTGTGACCTTTTTATGTTCATCTGCCATTTTTCTGAGCATCTCTTTACTTAGAGGTGTAACAAAATGTTCCAGGTTCATCTTACACTTTCCCAGTTCCTGCCCTGGAATCAATTTTTTCTCTGAAGAGAAAAATACCATTTAGTGGGGAATGGTATTAGATCCAGGAACTAGAAATTCTTGTCACTACTAGGGTATCTTTGCTTTGAAGTCTCTAGAGGGTTTTTCCTTGACTTTCCTCTGAGTATTTATATCTCCCCTTTTCCACAGAGTACCATGGTTTCCAACTAAAACTTTTATTCTTTTGGTAGATGCTACAATGTATAGCTCATAGTTTTAGAGCTGCTTCCCTCGTTTTTTTGTTTTTGTTTTTGTGTGTGTGTGGTTTTTTTTTGTTTTTGTTTTTGTTTTGTTTTTTGCATTTCTTCTTCCCTCTATCCCAGCTGAGGGTATAAAATTAAATACTGTGTTCAAAAGTTAATGGGATTAGGGGTGCTAGGGTGGCTTAGTCAGTTAAGCACCAGACTCTTGGTTTTGGCTCAGGTCACGATTCCACTGTTTGTAGGATAGAGCCCCGTCTTGGGCTCTGCGCTGATAGTGTGAAGCCTGCTTGGGTTTCTCCCTTTCTCTCTCTCTCTCCCCCTCCCCCATGCTTGCTCTCTCTCTCTCTCTCTCTTAAAAATAAGTAGACATTAAAAAAAGTTAATGGGATCAAAAGAGGGTGGAAGGAAACTTTTGGAGGTGTCCCATATGTTTATGGAATATATTGTGGTGATGGTTTCACTGGTATATACTTATTTCCAAACTTATCAAAGTGTATCCATTATATATGTACAACTCTTTGTATGTCAATTATACAACAATAAAGTAGTTTTAAAAAAGGAAAGATGATGGGCGAATTTCCATGATTTTCAGTATGAACTGTCCACCTCTGGAATTCTTTTATGTGAGAAAGAAAGAAATCTCTTTCCTGTTTATGCAAATTAAAAAAAAAGTTAATTGGATCACCACTTCTTCTTAAGTGATGCCTGTTTAATTCTGTCTTATTTAGATTTCATGTGGATAGTGTAGCAAAGACCATTTCTTTTTCATTAATATGTAACATGCAATAAAAATGTATGGAGTAAATCACAAGTACTGAAATTGTTTTGCCCTGTGTTTCACATCTTTCATTAGAAACTATGGCTGAAGCAATATAAAGTTTAAAGTTTTCTTTCCCTTTCTTTTTTTTACTTACTTTTTTTGCTTACTTTCTTTTTTACTTTCTCTACCTTTTTGAATTTTACTCAGAATAGCATAGGCATTTTTCTCTATTAATGCCATGTTTGCATTCCTGAAAAATCTTTAATTCTGCAAAGTCGTGTGCTAGGAGTGATAGGGCTTACAGGGGAAAGAGATTTAGGACCAGACGAGAACAGATGATTTGAGACGGGTGGAATGTGGTACACAGAATAACACACAAAGAAACAACAATTGTAATAATAATGGTTAAATCTCAACTGGCATTTACACCCAGTGTCGGTTGATCACGGGCAGCCTTAAGCCCTGCTTTTCCTCCGGACAGTTTTAAGTCTTCAGCATCCTTCACTCCTACCAGAGAGTAATTTCGTCCGAGTTAAAAACCCAATCCAGGGTGTTGACTTACCAATTTTACTTTATTCTGAACACAGTGGAAAATATTGTGCATTTCTTCATCTGCACCCTCGGCTTCTTCAGGTGGCTTAACATAGACAGAGACAAGTGGAAGTCTCGAAGCTGCTAAATGGAACTTTCCCATTGAGTGTGAGGAAACTTTCTTCTGCTGGAGCCAACACAACTGACCTCATTTTCCTGCATGTGAGCTAATTCACACTAAAGAAATCTCTTGTAGTGGAAAAGACTAGTGTTAATTTGCTTTAGTATGCAAAGATATGATGTACCTACTATTGAAAATTCAAAGAATATGGAGAAGAAAGTAAAGAATATAAAGAAGAAAGTAAAAATCCCTTGACTACCAATAAGCTCTGCGGTCATCATTTTGGTTCATATTCTTCCTCACCTGACCTCTTTCAATAATTATGATGATGATAATGATGTGTGAATAAAATTTCAAATGAGTTCCTATTATACTTAGAGTTTTACAACTCTGTATGTCAAGCAGTATAGGTATTCAATATCCTTTTTATTGATTATAGATGATTCTACTTTGTGCATGTCAGTCTGTTTACGTGTCCATAGACACTTATTTAGATTGTTTTCAGGTTATTAGAGAAAGGATTAGAATATCCTTGATTATATCTTTACACCCTAGAATCGGTATCTCTGCACAGAAGGTGTGTTCATGTAATACGTTGGCACACTTTGCCATGTTGCATTCAAGAAAGGTTTTACCCATTTACACCACCAGGAGAGCATGAGATGTGGCATTTTTCCACCCCGGGTGCTTTTAGTTTTCTAAATCCTTGCCAGTTTGATAGGTTAAAAAGGTGATTTTTATTTGTCTTTGTTAGTAATGTGGTTAAACACCCTTTTATATCTCTATAAACTATCCATATTTTGCTTTCAATGAAATGCCTTTCATGTATTTTGCTCACTTCACTCAGAACAAGTCTTTTTCCCTATAATTTATAAGTATTATATAATTTTAGAGATATGAAACATTGTGGATTTATATATNCAATTTTCTTTTACATTTTATGGGCTTTATTAAATATTCAGAAATGCCTCTTCCTACCCCTAAAAGACTATTTGCCTTTATTTTCTTTTGTTAGTTTTATGTTTTATATATATATATACATATTTTTATATATACATATATAATATACATATTTTTAAAAAATTTTTATTTTAGAGACAGAGTGTGTGCAAGCAGGGGAGAGGGGCAGAGAGAGAGAGAGAGAGAGAGAATCCCAACCGGGTTCTNGGGCTCCAGCCATGACCCTGGGATCATGACCTGAGTCAGTATCAAGAGTTGGACAGTCAACCAAATGAGACACCTAAGCGCCCCAGTTTTGTGTTTATATTTTTATTTTTTATATTTAATTTTTGAATTATGTGGGATTTATTTTTCTATAATGAGTTAAGTAAATATCCAACATTGATTTTTTTCCCTCCTTCAAACTGTAGTTAGTTATTTCCCTTCCTTTGTTAATTCAAGCCCCTTTCCCTCAATGTTAATATCTTCATCATGTAATAAGTTTGTGTCTTTGGATCTATTTCTGGGCCTACTATTTTAGTAGGTATTTCTGCGAAACAAATTACCCCAAAACTTAGCAGCTTAAAACTTGTATTATCTCTTATAGTTTCCATGGGTCTGTAATTTAGGAGCAGCTCACATTTGCAGTTCTGATTCAGGATCTGTATTCTGGTTGAAGTTAAGATTTCAACCCAAGCCACAGTCATCTGAAGCCACAACTGACCCAGGAGAATCAGCCTTGCAGTTGGCTCACTCACAGGGCTGGCCACGGTAGTGCTGGCTACTGGGGAGGGAAGGCTCCATTCCTTTCCAAGTGCACCTCTACGGTGGCTGCCTGTTCTCATGACATGGCGTTGGCTTGTCTAGAAGTAGTGATTAGGAGAGAGAGCTACGAGGTAGTTATCCTTTTCATGACTCACATATCACATAGCATTATTTAAACCACCTTCTCTTTGCTAGAAGCTGGTCACTAAATCCTGCCCACCCTTACAAAGATGGGAAATAGACTCATCATTTTAAAAGGACTGTCAAGGATTTGCAGAAGTATTTTTAAACCACCATGGCTCCTTTTTGTTCCATTTATATATTTAACTATTTCTGTACTAATATCATACCATTTTAAGAGTCTTATATGAAACTGATGGAATGTCACATAATGCTATGCTTATGCTATTTGACAGACCATTGAGTCTTACTGGTCAAGTATCTAAAAATAGATATATGAAATAATACTTATAATAATCTGGTGACATTTTAAGTTGCCTTATCTTTCCAATTTCTCATGCTTTTTTAGAATTATGTAGTTGGGATCATCATATGTTACCGAAGGTATCTACTTACAGCATTTTTAAAAAAAATTTTTTAAATGTTTTATTTATTTCTAAGAGAGAGAGAGACAGCGTGAGCAGGTGGGGTCAGAGAGAGAGGGAGTGACAGACTCTGAAACAGGCTTCAGGCTCTGAGCTGGCTGTCAGCACAGAGACCGACGCGGGGCTCGAACCCACGAACCGCAAGATCATGACCTAAGCGAAAGTCGGACGCTTAACCGACTAAGCCACCCAGGCGCCCCTACTTACAGCATTTTTGAAAAATTGTTTTACATTATTTCATACTGCTGTGAGTAATTTTAATGCTTTGATTGGCAGATATGTCATAGCTTCAGGGCATTTCGTGTTGATGCAGTTCCACAGGTATTTTAAACACAATCTTCTAATATACTGGCAAGTAGATAAACTCAAAATAAGGCATTTATGTGTGGGGAGCAATCTAAGTAACATCCCAGTTCCATATGTTGTATACTCACCAGGGACTCATTATGATCCCTGGACTTCCTGTGCAGTAGACACTTGAGTCCAGAAAGTGCTGTGCTCCATCTGCCTTCATCTCTGGGCTGCACAGGATGAGCCTCTTTGTACTCTGACCTATGGACTGCTTTTTTTTTTTTTTTTTTAACTTACCTTGCCAGCTGGACTGTCATTGCCATTTCAACAAGTGTGCACCCTGCCCCCACCCCCTATACTTGCACTCGTAAATTTAAAGGACCATAGCTACTTATTCCAAAGGCATCAGTTATTGTTGCTTTCACCTTAAATTGTGTAAATCTTCTCATCTGGCTTGCATCTTTATCCCGCCCTGAGCCCACACCGCTCTTGTCAGAGCTCCCTGTGGACATGCAGCTGCCGTAGATGGGCTGTGGGCAGCCTTCCAAAGCTTCCAACCATCCTTTGGACAGGTTTTATTTTTGACAGACTAATCAGAGCTTTAATGTGCTTCCCTGCTGGGGGAGCCCGTGTTTCTAATTTTTATCTTTATCATTCTGTAAAGAGTAATAACAGCCCAGTCCCTGGGCTGGCCATAAGTTTGCTGGTTACACTGTACTTTCCTGTCCCACTTTTTTTGTGACCTTGCTTTCCTACCTTTGGGAAAAAAACCCTTTAGAGTCTGTTGGCTTTGGTTATTTTGAGAAACCTTTTTATTTCCTATTCCCAGCCCTGATCAAAGGAAAAGCCATGTTTTTTTTCTCCTTATCTCTTAATGTGAATTTGAGGTGATATTTTATATTCACTTACAGGCATTTGTAGTCTGGTAAAGAAAGCAGTGTATTTGAGGCATGAAGGTTAGGGATCAGGATAGGATTTTCATGAACCCCTGTAATCATGCTCTATTAAAAAGCTGCTTATTCTGGGGTGCCTTGGTGGCTCAGTTTGTTGACTTTGGCTCAGGTCATGATCTCACAGTTGTATCTCACAGTTCATGAGTTCGAGCTCCATGTTGGGCCCTGCACTGACAGCACAGAGCCTTCTTGCGATTCTCTCTCTTCCTCTCTCTCTGTCCCTTCCCCCACTCACACATACCTTCTGTCTCAAAATAAGTAAACAAACATTCAAAAAATGTTGCTTATTCCATGTACTGTTGAGTCCATTAGAGACCCTGTCCCACGTAAAAATAGAGCAGAAATAGGTTAGTGTCTATACTAACAAAGAGAAATGAATATGAAGTTTTAGAGAGTTTGACAGAATCTGAGATAGCAAGGTAGGTAAGGAGCAGCAAAGCTGATACCTCAGAGGAATTGTGTGTCACATGATGTTTGCGGAACATTTTTACTTTCTGATATTCTTATTTATTTTGTGCCCTTCTTTTTTTAGGTTCTCAATGTTATATTCTCCTCTTTATGTCCCGTGTCACTCTTATTTTTTAATTTTGATTTTTGAAGGGGTTTGAGATTTTTTTTTTTTGAGAAGGATGATTTTCCTTTTATAGGCTGTCTTAATTTTGTAAAAGCTAATTTTGCACACTGTAGAATGCTAAGAAATGTGGTATTTTTAAAAAGCTATTCCATAAGTATTCTGATACTGGAAATGTGTTCTTTGGCCAATTCAAAATGTTATTGTTTTAAGAATAAATAGACTTATGGTGAATAGTCCAATATTCTTTAATTACTTTGGGTTGCAGATGAGTACCTGGTCTTTTTCATTTACACATATATTTAAGTGGCCACATTGTTAGCTTAAAGTCCACATTGCCTTTAGCCTCTACTTAAAGACAACAGTTATGCTTTTCTATTAAACTACAAAAAGAAAAAATATGGGCACCGGGGTGGCTTAGTTGGTTGAATGTTGGACTTTGTTTCCAATTGTGATCTTGTGGTTAGTGGGTTTGAGCCTCGCTTTGGGCTCTCTACTGTCAGGGTGGAGCCTGCTTCAGATCTGCTGTCCGTCTTTCTCTCTGCACGTCTCCCACTCACACAAACTCTCTCAAAAATAAATAAACATAAAAAAATAAATAGAATGCTGGGTATCTGGGTGGTTCAGTTGGTTAAGTGTCCAACTTCAGCTCGGTCACAATCTCACGGGTTGTGAGTTTGAGCTCTACATCAGGCTGTCAGCACAGAGCCTACTTTGGATCTTCTTTCTCCCTGTCACTCTGTCTCTACTCCATTCATACATTCTCTCTCTCTCTGTCTCAAAAAATAAATAAACATTAAAAAATAAGAAAAAGTGCCATGTTGACATCCAAATTTTGTGAATATTAGAGTTAAAGCTTATAACGCTTCTCCTTGCTAATGGTTATCACTTAGTAGAATTTTTCTCACTCTGTGGAAAGCTATTCACTTGCCTGTTAATTTTTATGATAAACTATTTTTTTGCAGAATTTATGCCATTTTAATAACCAAAATTTGAGTTGAGCCTTAGTTGTAAATGTGGTCAAATGGTATCTATATGGAGTAAAAGGATAAGGACAATTTATAGGATTACGGTGGACTGAGCCAGCTCTTAGAGAGGTCTAGTGTGGTATTACAGATTTCTTTTTATATGATTTTCAAAAATATTGGAGTCATGAAGATATGCAAATTGCTAAAGGACAAAACAGAGCAAAATAAAAAAATAAGTATTAATTCCAGTCTTATTCCTCACTTCTCTTAACATATATCCTGTTTCGTGTTCTGGCCAGCATTCTTACTATCTCAGGCCCTATGTACCTTTACTCTCAGAATTATATTTTCCTATTGTCTGAGAAAGTTACCAAATATAATTCTTTTATTTCCAACATTTAATAACAATTTTTAAACATATAGGAAAGTTATAAGAATTTTTTAGTGAACATTCTTAAACCCACCTTCTACATTTAAATTCAGTTTTTTCTTCCCTTTCTTCTCATGAACTTGTTTCTTGCAATTTCAGCTCTTCTTTTTTTTTTTCAGTGACTATTATATAACTTACTCCTGTGGTCCAGTTGTGGCATTAAGGTATATTTTCCCTTTATTCTGCTTTTAAAAAAAGCTTAAATCACCTAAGACAGTGCTTCAGTGTTGGCACTCCCTAATTCTTATTAATTAGCCAATATCAGTAAATATGATAGTCCCTAACCAGTGAAATTCTAGAACAAGATTAAGTTCAAAGCAGAAGAAAAGTATCACTGTTTAATAGGTATCCCATGACCTAGAAGATAGGTTTTCCTGGTTTTATTGCATGCAGTGGGCATCCTTAGTTTATTGTCCTGTTTTGATTTGTTATTGCTAGTCCCTTTCTTTAGACTTAGCTAATGCTTTTACCTGAAGAAATACCTTTGATTTGATCATCAGCCATCGTTCTTTAATACACATATAATGTATTCAGGTACTAGGTTTATGGGGCTTTATTCTTTTTTTTTTTCATACAAATGCTAACTTCCATAGAACAATATGTGCGAACATTCTGCACCTCAAAAACACCCTGCAAGTGTTCTCAGGTGAAAAAATTGTGGCTCAGCACAGATGAAGTAATCTGTCCAAAGTCAGCTGATCGAATCATGATTTGAACTGAGGTCAGTTAGATTCAGATGCCAGCAAGTTTATACTGCCTGTCCTCTTTGCCCCTGCTGCCTCTGCAAAGCACTGCTGGCCAGAGGAAGGGCTTCTCTTCTGTGGCAGAGGGAAAGGTGAACTTAAATGCAGGACATTTGTAAATTGGAGTCCTTACCAAAAACCCATAAGTTGCACCTCATCTTTGTTTTCTGGTGGTATTTTGTCTCTACATCAGTTGTGGTAGAATATACCAATGGCATTCATTTGTGTTTAAACATTCCTGACTTAACGTTAAGAATGTCAGTTTTAATCTTTCTTCTCTTAGTATCCAGATGCTCATCAGTTTACCAGTAGTGACTTACAATGATCTCCATGAAGAAGCAGTTTTAGGTCAAGACAGAGGACCATTATTATCTTCATTAGGCTACTAATGTTGATTTTTTTGGGGAGTATCTTTGCCAGACATGGTTCACTTTATGTCTAATTCCATTACACTTATTCCCTTTATTATTTTTGGTTAATTTTTCTTTTTTCTTTACTTTTTTCTTGCCATTTTGTCCTTTCTGAGAATTTTTGAGTGAGAACTGCTAAGTCACACAAATGAAAAGGTAAGGGAATTGATGCTAGAGTTCACATTCTAAAGATTGCCAATTGTCTATTTTATAATGTATTTTTTATTGTAAAGTAAAAGGAGCAAGTTGGCCCTGAATTTTTTTAAATTGGTTTCCATAGATTACTTTCCCAAATCTTCTTTCAATACATTCAAAATTGTTCTAATTCATCAGTTGTTATTTTTCTCTTTCATTAGTTAGTCCAGGTGTGTCTGAATTCCTCCTGGTTTTGCACATGCTTAGGCTGTTTGCAGGGTGAGGTTACTGGGAACAGGAGCTCCTGGAGAGATCCATGGAGAAGGGCAGCCTGATCATGGACGGCCATCTGCTCATTTCTTGTGATCTTGTAACTCGTCCCCCTGAGAAGGAACTGAAAGTTCTGTCCTTTTACCTCTGGTGTCTTAGCATAGTGTCTAGCAAAGTAGACACTTCCTGTAGCAAGAATGAAAATGTAGGCTCCATGTGGCCAGGGACCACACCTACCTTGTTCTGCATTGTGTACTCTTCCCTATCTCAGTTCCAGATATGGAGTAGGTGAGCAAATAATATATATTGAGTGAGTCAAGAATTGGGTGTCAGATTTGCTTGGATCCCTGCTGTTACATTCTTTGATGGCTCATAGTTTTGTATATAGTTTGAGCGTATACATGAAATCTTGATTTGTCTGTCCAAATGTGCAGGCTTATTGCTATGACTGAAAGATATTGTTTTACATAAGACACTGCTTTGTAATATATTATTTTCCTCTTACTTTCAGACCTCCCACACAATTTTTAAATAGTTTCTGTAATTAGGATGACTTGAGGTGTATTTATCCACCTGGTTGCTATGGATGAGTGACTGGTGACTTTGTAGAGGCTAAAATATAAGCAAGTTTAAGAATCATTTTAGATGCGTTCATGCATGATCAAGCCATTATAAGTCAGGAGAGGAAAGAGAGGCATTTATGCCGTAGGTCGTTATATGGTGGAGGTCAGCATCACTAAGAAACTTTCCCTTGTAGGTGCTATATGGCAGGTGGCAAATTTGATTTCAACTGAATCTGAAAGCTTATTTTAAAATAGTCTCAGTTCAGCAATGAACCAGGTGTGCCTACTACTTAAGCATCACTTTTCTCAGGAGCAATGTTTTGAACCTAAATGACTTGTGTGGTTCCTAGAAGAATGAGGTTACTGATAAAAATTATTCCCTTTTTGCTGGGGATGATTTTAGTAGCATATTGTCATTGCTTAAAAGAAATTTTCTCAAAGGAAGCAGATGCTGGGCGCTTATTAGTATAGAGGTTTTAAGCATTGAAGGCGTGAATAAAAGACCAGGTCACTCCAATGATTCTTTGGCAATTTCTATAGAAAAAGAAGTACATAAACTTTAACAAAAAATGTGAATGCCATAGAAGTTTAAGCTATCTATTTGTACGACTTGCCATAGAAATGTAATGTTTGTGTCATTTATGTATGGTTTCTTTAGTATTTTTGTGATAAAAGCCTAAATTTTTTTTTAATGTTCACTAATTTTTGAAAGACACAGAGAGACAGTGTGAGCAGGGAGGGGGAGAAAGGGAGACACAGAATCTGAAGCAGGCTATAGGCTCTGATCTGTCAGCACAGAGCCTGACACGGGGCTTGAACTCACGTACTATGAGATCATGACCAGAGCTTAAGTCTGATGCTTAACTGACTGAGCCACCCGGACACCCCTGTGATAGAAGCTTTTTAAAGTGTTTGATTTCTGTGCAGTATAGATGCCCTTCCAACTGAGGTAGGATAGGACTGTACTGAAGCTTTTCTTTTAAGCCTCTGAAAAGAGTGACAACTTGTTTACAAGGTAGCTTTAGTTATTCCTCAGCTTGGGCAGAATCTGTGCAACTTCAGATTGGCACTCCTTCCCCATGCTCCTTGAGAGTCTCTCGGTAGAAAAATACTGGTCGGGACTTTGCTGTGCAGGAGATGGTCAGTAGTGGAGCTGTGAAGCTGAGAAGTGGAAGAGCAGTGGCTTTGGGTCTTTACCTGTAATTAAATGTTCTTTCACATGATTGGCACTTGTTCCTGCTTCTTTGTTTCCTATTGTAACTAGTTGTTTAATAAAAGCAAAGTCTTTTTTTCTTTTTAACGTTTAGAGTCTCAAACCTAAAAAGCAACTACTTAGTAATAACCTGAATGACTTATTAAAATTTTTATTTTAGTTTCTGCTGAAATCCTGGAGAAACAATGGAACAACTTAAACAAACAAGAATGTGGGGCATAGATAGGGCCTTAGAAATTGAATGTAGCCTCTCTCTTTTTACAGGAACTGAGGCCTGGAAGTGAGTTGGTGACACATGCAGCTGGTTATAGGTCACCTCAGGGTCCCGGACTCCTTACCATGTTACTTCCTGGCTGCCACAGTGACCAGATGGAGTAGCAGTTTATGGGAGAGTGGATATTGGAAAAGAAGGGGAGGCTCAAAATTCTGGGGCTCCAATTCTGATGCAACTTATGTTTTTTTCCCCCTTAACTTACATTGTAAGCATGCAGGTTACCCAACACTGGGAGAACACATCATTGTATTTGAAAGCTTTCCCAGTTTCTATTCTGTACATATCCCTGGTCATTTAGTGAAGGTCCATGCACGCAGGACACAAGGAACCACAGAGAGAACACTTACATTTTCATTCTGTCATATGTTTGCTTTTTTAATTCTCAGAGCCGCAGATGTATAGGAGCATGCTTTTCTACTTGCATTTGTCCCATTTTTTTTTTTTGAGTCTAAATCCTCACGCCTATTTAACCTGATTGTTAAAGTATATTTGTGCTTAATAGTTAAGCAAGCATAGGCTTATGTGTTTAAGGCCAGTTTGCTAATTACTTAAAATAGTCAAGTAGTCAAGTTGTTTGTAATATGGATTGTCAGCATTTTTTTTTTTTTTCCTGTTTGAACCTATTGCTTACTCTGGAAGGTAAGACTGTCTAAGGCTTTTCAAACTCTCAGGAAGTTTTCCCAAGTGTGCAATATAGCCTGTTTTGGCTACATGAAAGAACTGCAGTCAGTTAAGTGTGTTTTATAAATAGGAAGAATCTTATTTGGTGTTTTTCATTCTCCTTAGAGAAGCATAGAGGTTGGACTGAGAAAGGGTGGTTTATTTATCAGATGGAAAATAGATCAGGACTGGCATCATCCCACACTATCCACGTACTAAAGTGACTTCATAGCACCATATTTATGTCTTAAATGTTAGAAACCGGTGAAAGTTCAAAGAAGAAAATAGTCATCATCTACATTTCCAGCATCTAGAATGAACTGCTCAGCATTTTGATAAGACTCCTTTTTCCATCTCTCTCTATACTTTACTAATTATATACGTGACATATGGGTGGTTATTAAATAATGAACACAATAATGCAAATAATATTCTAGTTTAAATACTTTTATATGCAGATACAAATTTACATAGAACATATAAAGTATTGTTTGTGAGAGTTTTTAAATGATATTATATTGCATGCCCAGCCATCTTTATATTCTCTGCACTTAGCATTGGTGTTTAGCAGACAATAACTAAATGTTTACTAAAGTAAAAATTAAAAATTAGGAAATAAATTGTGCATGAATTTTATCCAAAAGGAACTTCATTTAGTTTCTTAAACAGCTACATTTTACTTTGCTCCTAGACCTTCACACATGCTACTCCATGTGCCTGAAATGCCCAGGTCTCAGCTCAAATGCTATTACCTTTGCAGGTCATTTGCTGATGGAGGGACTTCCTTGCTCCATGTTCCCATGCACCAGGACATGACCTTTTTCAGTGCTCATTTCCATTTAAAATATTTGTTTAGGGGCATCATCCCTGGTACATTGTAACTCCTTGAGAGCAAGAATCATATCTGCTCTTCCACTCCTATATCCCTAGCACCTAACTTATGGCTTTGTGCTTAGTAGAACCGAATAAACATTTGAGAAACTGAATTATGAGCATGTTTCTACTACTTTGGAATGCGATTCACGGGGATGACAAAATAACTGCTTTCCTAGGTCACTACTGCATCTTGACACTTCGTTCTCTTATTTCCTTTCCCCTCCCCTCTCATTGCCCTTCCATTTCCAATCCTGTCATTTTAACCTCCAAAATCTGTATCTTAAGTTTGTCCTCCCCCCATCCCCTTTTTTTAAAGTAAGTACTATGCCCAGTGTGAGGCTGGAACTCATGATCCCGAGATCAAGAGTCACGTGCTCCACTGACTGAGCCAGCCGGGTGCCTCAAGTCTGCTCATTTAATTCCACCTCTGCTGTGACCACTGTGGCCCAACCATATCATCTCTTGCCCAGGACCACTAGAATAATTTGGTCTCCCTTCCTCTTTCTTGTTCCATTCAATGAAATGGACTAAAATGATAGCCTACTATGTAATAAGAATAAATATTGCTTTGTGAAACTTTACAGTTCTTATTTACTGCATTTTGAGGATATATGTGTAAGTGTGTGTGTGTATGTGTGTGTGTGTGTGTGTATGAGTGTATATGTGTATGAGTGAGTGAGTACTCAGGTACTTAGTTGCTGTATAGAATGTATATTCTTTCACAACAGTTTGAAAGCCATTTACCTATACCAATAACTCTGGAGAATTCTTTTGCTCTGTCCTGATCAGAAGACTATGTATTCCTCATTACCATGTGACCCTCTTTTGTGTCTTCAAAGGAAAAATTCCTTTAAAATAAAGTCAGAGGGGAAGTCTTTTGGATGAAGCTATTTGGAAGCGATCCCATAACTACAACAATTTGGGTGTCATATAGGTAGTGACACCCTTTCTTCATGTGTTCCTCTTGTCTCTCATTTCAAGTTTCAGTTACATAGGTTGTGGGTAAACTCTTCAGATATGAGTACCTGGATTGAATTTAGTACTGTCCTGGTGTATGCCTTTTTGGTATAGGTTTGGTCTAAGTTGCATTTCTGGACCCTTTTGAACCTGGTCCGAAGGACAGAAATCTTAGGTCATCTTGGAAGCAAACTGACTTGTAGGCTAAACAAAGCCTTGTGATTGTGTTGGGGAACTTTAAAGTTATTCTGATCCAGCTGCACCCTGCAAAGAAGGAGAGGTCATGACACCTCTAAGTCACCACTCCTTTCTCCTCCTCCTTCAATATTGGATAGCCCTTATAGCTTGTCTGAGTAAGAACCATGGGCAAGGTCATCATTAATCTTTCCCAACTATGAAGGCCCTTCATCTGTTGGTCTATGTTTGGCTCCATTTGGTCTGATAGGGTAGCATATCTTGATCTCTCACTATTTTTGTTTTTCATCGCATGAGACAGTTAAGGGATTGCTTATCACTGGAAAATGTGAAAATTAGTCAAATGGTTACAGGATGAGTGTTGGTAATTATCTGTATTGAATTCATATGCAGTGATTTTTTTTTTCCTCTTGATCTATCATAGACTTCATTGTCATATTAGTTAGGATCAGTTTGGCTGCTATAACACAGACTCATATAGCAGTGGTTTAAACATAATGGAAGGTGATAGATCTCTCATATAATAGTTCCCATGCAAGTAGTGCCACACACTTATGGTGCCTCCATCATGCTGGGGACCTAGGACCCTCTGTTGTGTTGCTTTGCTCTCTTTAACTTGAGATGGGTAATCTTACTCCTACCTCTGCCTTGTTATCATGGTGTTGTAAAAAAAAGGGAAACCGGAAGGGGAGGGCATATTGCTTTTCAGGGCACAGTGTGGCTGTTTCAGTTTTGCTCATATGCCATTCATCAGACCTAGTCACATGGTCACTCTTAGCTGCAAGGGAGGCTGGACATCTATTTGTCCCATTAAAACTTCTGTGACTGTGGAAGAGAACAGATGTCAGGGGTATAAGGAGCATTTCCACCATAATAGTCAACAACCTGAAAGGATTTACTTTTTTAGAATGCTTATTTGTTTTCTAACTTACTGCTTTGCGAAGAGAAAGTTTCACTGACATCAAGTGGCTTTCTGGTACTGAAAAAGAGTTAACCTGAGTTAGTGTATTTGCCTTTGAGATTTAAGTCAAATTTATTCCATTGGTTAGAGGGATGGGTATGAAATATATTAAGAGATGATGTTACTTTTCCTTAACTCTTATTTTTCTTGTGCCAGTTTTTTTCTTTCTTTTTTCTTTTTCTTTCTTTCTTTTTTTTTTTTTTACCATTTTTGAGGCTAATTCCATGCTTGTTTTCTTTGTGTTTTTAGGTATGGCACAGTCGCAAGGCTGGGTGAGAAGATACTTCAAGGCCTTCTGTAAAGGCTTTTTTGTGGCAGTGCCCGTGGCTGTGACTTTCCTGGATCGGGTGGCCTGTGTGGCCAGAGTGGAGGGAGCATCAATGCAGGTAAAAACGAATGTGGCTTCCTTCTTTACAGCACATGCTTCATGGTTTCTCCTGTACTAGCAGCAGGAATCCTGTATATTATTTCTATGCTGATACCTAAAAAGTTTAAAAAAGCCTTGACCTGAAATTTAACTTTACTAAGTTTTTATAGAAGGTCTTTTAATGGAGTCATATTATAAACAGGAGAGAGGTGAATAAAAATAACCAACTCGTTTTCTATATCTATAGTTCTTTTTTAGTTTTTATTTTACTTATTTTAAGAATTGTAAGTAGAGATTCTAAAGAAATTTTATCAAATGACACCATTTCCTATGGATATGGCCTGGGATTTTAAGATGTTTTTACTACCCGTATTTGAATATACACTTAAATATCCTTTTAAGACCAAATTATTAATGTAGTTGCAGGATGGGGTTTGAATCAAATTCAGTTACTCGTGTGTGTGTGTGTGTGTGTGTGTGTAGGGTATATATAGTTACAATATATCTCAACATTAGTGTGCATATTATGTGTATATATGTCTATACACATACCCTAAATATGTATATAAATATATATACACATATACAAGAGTGCATATATAAATAAATATATATGTACATATATCTATGTATGTGTACATGTATGTACATTTGCATGTATATATATGTGTATATATGTATGCGTATATATACTTTAGTAGGTAGAAAAGTCTAGAGTACTGGTCCCGGATACTCTATGTTCTTTAAGCATGTTGCTGATTGAAAAGATTAAATACAGTTTACATAGGAATAATTTTTCAGTGGAGATTTCTAAAAGTTATATGAAAATAGTCTTTTGGAATAACTTAGAGAAGACTTTGTAGTTCTAAAGTTGATGTGGAGAACCTAATTATGTAAGTTTATATAATTAAGAATTATTTGGATTTTGTAATATGATTTGTTTTCTTCTGTTATGAGCATCTATTAAATTCATGCATTGTGCTAAATAACTGTGTAAAACAAGTAAAATGAATATATTAGCTTCTAAGAGCTTAACATTATACTTATTTTTTTTCTTTCTGTTTTAGTGAGAACTAGTAAAGGGCGTAGGTATCAGTTTTGAGGAGTTAGAGTTTGCTTTTTTGAATGTAATTACTGTATTGAAAACCAGGTCTCATCCTGAGTTTTGGTAGTCAGTGCTGTTTTGCCATACAACCATTACTATCTTGAAATAGATTTTTCGAGAACTCAAAGCCTTCTTGCCTTGGATCTAATTATATTCCAGAGAATCATATGGCAACCATAGTATCTTAATCTTCATGTTTTAGCCCAGAACATATTTATGCATATATCTATGCACATCTATGCTCCTGGCTTGTGCTGAGGAAATTCACTAAAAAATACAAGAAATTGACTGTATTATGAAAAGGCAAGGTTTATCACTCAGTTATGAAGGCGGTGAAGAAAATGTTAAATAGTGTCATTCTAAATGCCAGCCTATTGACTAGTACTAAGTTTGCTGCAGATACATTTCTGATAGTGTTCCTTCCCCTATTCCCAAGAAGTCAAATTTGTTACCTTGTAGTTTGTTTGGTATGTTATATAGAATTTCCTTGGCTACTGATTACAAGAAAACAGCTTGAATTGAGTTGACTATCCAGGAGAATTTATTGGAAGGCTTATTATGTACCCAGGAGGAAGGCAGAAGTGTGGCAATCGTCAGGGACAACTGGAACCAGGGATCGGAATGCGGCAGGGTGCTTGGTCTTCTCTGTTTCTTCCGTCTGCTTCTGTCTGCATCTTGGCTTTGTCCTCTCAGACCAGCTTTCTTCACAATGCACGCACATGGCTGCTGGCAGCTCTCATGCCTTAAGATGCCCAGTTTCATCACCACCTGAGAGTGATTTCCCTTCTTGCCTTAATGTCACTTTGAAAAATCTGGGGAAAGGGCTATAATTTATTCCGTTTTGGTCATATGCCCTTATCTATACAAATATAGATCAACTTTGTCCAGTGGGTTAAGGTGCCATGATTGGCTCTGTTTCAGACAGGTACACCTCCTAACCTGCGGCTGAGCTGAGTAAGAAAATGACAGTATGTATTGGAAGCACATTGTTGTATGGGCTTGCAGCTTTCAGGGTAGGGTAGTGGTGACATTACTCAGAAGAGAGGGTGTGCTATTTTTAGGATAAAAGAGGAAAAGGTAGTTTGGGAAGAGAATAAAGATATATGTTTTTACAGTTGGGTTTGTATTTTAGGAATTTTAGACCACTTCTAAATATAATAGATAATTTATTTATCATTTTATTAGATAGTACTAAATCATACTTAAAATTATTTAGGAGCATAAATTTCAATAATGGGATATAGTGATTAATTAATTAAGCATTTTTGAAGACATCTTTGCTACTGTACAGCTTTGATGAACTGAACATGTTTAGACCATGGGGTTCAGCAGAATTTTTGATAAAAAATTTGAAAAAATTCTTGTCTTCAAATTTCTCAAATGACACAAGTACTAAAATAGCTGGCAGGGTCTGTGGACATCTCTGGAAGTACCTGAGCATCCCGCATGGAATACACCTGCTTTTATTGACTCTGAGTCCTGAAAATTATATCTGGTGTTTGACAGTTGGCTGACTCGTTGTGAAAGAAGGGAGTTCTCTGGATGTGTGGTGATGTCATCTTGTACCAGGCTTAGAAGTATGAGAGGAAGGTAGTAAAAGCAAGAGGTAAGAAAGAAAAGAGGTGTAGAGAAGAGGAGGAAAGAAAATAACCTAGATCAGTTGGATAATAGGTGACGACAGAGAAAGTGTGACCACTGGCTCAATGAACAGGAGACAATGAACAGAGTGGCATAGATGACCAGTAATAAGGAAACTCAAGACAGAAATCTGCTCCTCTTTGTGAGACCTGCCTTGGAATTGTACCCTTGAATTTTGACTCTGAGTCATCTCTATGGCATGTTTGTGTGTAGCACCATGAGATATGTCATTTAGCCATGCATTTTACATTTCAGTGTTCACTGAAGGTTTTTTTTTAACCTATGGGTCTACGTAGAATGAGCCTTCTTTGGAATCCAAGACTGACAGAATTGGAATATATTGAAATTTGGGGTCACTGATCAAATGAGTTGACCCATTTTTGATTTCTTTAGGTTGAAAATCACCTGAGACTAGTTGGATCATCTCTTTAGAGTGACTTTTGTTAAAGGTCACTCTGCAACTTGTAGACATGTTATTTAAGAAAATCCAAGGATTGAAAGATTGAATCTCATTAAAGAGATATATAATACTAGTCTTTTAGAGTGTATTGAATAAACACTGTTATACAACATTGGAAATTCACTTTGAGTAACACATTTTGCATAAAAGCTGTTTTTTAATGTGTTTTAAGACTTCTGTTCACTTGGGATTTAATAGGAGAGGCTTGGGATTTAATAGGATTTCCTCTTAAAAGAAATCTTTACTTTTTAAACACTACTGAGTAGGTTAGGTTTCCCAGTATTAATTTACAATTTATTAGGTTTCTGACTAGAAGGATAGAGGTGATCCAATGTGAGGACTCACAGCTAGCTGACGGTAAGTCATAAATGAAAATAAAATTTTTAATGATATAATGACATAATTCAGTGGAAAACAGGATTCAGTTTATGAAGCATTTGATTTTTTAAATAAAGTTGTATAAATATATCCATTTTTTTGGATGAGATATACCTTTTGCAGTGCTATACACACAGAGAATGCTGGCAGAAATTATTCATACTGACCTATTCCCTTCTAGTGGACATGAATCACTTCTATTCATTGCTGAAAGGTTACTATGAAAGTAGATGCACTTTTTTTTTTTTTTTTTTAAGAAGCACCACATTACTCAACATTAATTTAACTCAGGAATGAAGACTGATACTGCATACAGTTGAAACTACAGAGGGAATTTATGTTGGTGGAATGCAATTATTCAAATTAGAAGTTCAATCGCTTACTGAGGCTTTTAGAGTAAAAAAGTTGCCCTAGGAATAGTTTAATGACCTCACACCAAAGTTTTAGATTTCATTTGAGTGAGAATGTCTGCAGCAGGGTCACTCGTTCTTATAAAAGGTGTATGCCTTCTACATTTAAAATTAAGATTTAAGACTTTAAGAAATAAGTGAAAGAAAGAATTGTAGGTATCATTGTCCTGTTTTTGTTGCAATTGCTACAGAATGTTTATATTGTGAACAATCTTCCTCTTTCCAGGTGGCATAGCCAGAGGGGAAAATACTTGAAAATGTTACTCCACAATTCTATCTCTTGACCTCAGATTTCAGAGAAAGATTTATGTAGAATATATTAGAAAACTAAGAAATGGAATGGAAAGTAGAGTTTAATCAGTATTGAGCTATTTATTAATCAATTATACACATTCATTGGTTCAAAATTGTCTTGACTTTCAGCTACCTGCAAATGATCCTGAAGAAACTGGTTTGTAATAAACATCTTAGACTCCTTGTTGGCTTTTGCAGTCATTATCTTGTTTCCTACTGAGTTTAAAATTAAAAGTTCTGTCAAAGAGAAGCAAAGAGGCTCACACTCTCTCTGTCTTTGCTGCATTATTTTATTTTATTAAAAAAATTTTAAACATATACTGCGATTAATATTCAACAATTATCATTGGCTGTAACTATTATTTTGACATTCTGAGAAGCTAAATACAAATATAGACTCTTAAGGAAAGAGATATATTGTGATGTCTGTGCCAGAATTTAATGCAGAGTTAGGGAGTTTTATGTTACCTGCTGAATTTGCACTTCCAAGATGCTGGGACACCCGACACACATTTCCTGCAATGCTGAATGCTCTGCATTCTTACTCCCCTTGCTCGTCTGAGGCTGACTTTGGAGGAAGCCAGGAGTTAATGTTGGAATGCTCTCTCAGCTTACGTGTGAGCTTTCTTCCCAAATTACCTTTGGCTTGAAAATCTCACCTGAAGTGTTTACCCCTTAGGATGTTATACATTTTTATGTAGTTGTACAACCTGTCATTAATAGAGAATTCAAATAGATCAGTTTGTATTTATAGCAACAAACATATGTGATACTGAAACAGTTGGTGAATGATAACTTTATAATGTCCCTTCATGGGATTTTCTTCACTTCCCATGATAGAAGAACAGGATGCTTCTGTTTTATATAGCCAAGTTATATGTTATTTAAACACTGACTTCATAACACTTTTTTTTAATGTTGAAGTAATTTTAGACTTAAAGAAAAGTTGTAAGAGTAGTACAGAGATCTCCCAAGGCTTCTTGACTCAGATTCATCAGTTTTCAGTATTTTGCCACGTTTATTTTATTGTCTTCTTTTTCCCTCCCTCTTCTTCTTTCTCTCCCTTTTCTTTTCTTCTTTTCCTATCTCTCTGCCTCTAAAACCTATCTATTTATGTTTATTAGTGAGCACACACACGTATGCATATGTATACATACACAAAAGCACTGTTATTGACCCATTTAAGTTGCATGCATAATTCCCCTTTAATGAGACTTTTGTATATTCTTCTGAGTTATGATCATTGCTGATTGGAATATTAATGCTTTTCTTTTACGTAATTTTAAATTGAATACTTTATTCAGATGCCTACGGGTAGAACTTTTGATACATTACGGATATTAACTCAAGTTCTAAACTGTACATTTAAAAAAACTGAGAGCAGCCATTTGAGGTAATTTACCTAAGCTCACACAACCATCAAGTTTTAGAACTGGTTTCAACTAACTCTGGCAAGTTTACTAAATAATAACTAGTAAAAGTTGTGCTTTATCACTATGGTGTTTCGTCTCCCTCTAATACTGCTCACAGAGATATTTTGTTCCATTTTACTTTTGTTTATGCAGTGGTATAATTGGTAAGTTATTTGATTTTGGGGTGGCTTTGTAGTACATTTGGAATTTAAACAAAGATCGAAATTAATCTTATGTTGTGATGGGAGATGAAAAATTTCAAATTTTAAAACTCAGGTTGATGAAGAATGCCCTATTCTAAACTGAAGATTATAAACTTTGTAATTAGATATCTTAAAAGAAGAAGTTAGATTTCACTTTTTGGAAATACAGTGGAGTAGATATCTAGAGAATATTCCCAATGCAAAACTCATAAAAAATTATAAATAAAACATTAAAAATCTTTAAAAATGTATTGTGACCTTGCAGGGAGGTAAGAGAAATGATCTGAGACCACAAATGAGGGGGAATACATTTCCAGAGTAGTAAGTATGCATTGAAGCCAGCAGGTGTCCTATGGACATTTGTCATATTCTGGTAACTCAGAGTTTTTGATTTTAATAGCCACACTGGGATCAGAAGACAAGGCTCTTGGCTCGTACAGGGTAGGGAGGTGGAACAGAAATTCTGAATAAATTCAGGATCATGGAGGAGACACATTTTTAGGAAATGGAAACACTAAAACCCAAATTTGTTCTTCAAGAAAAATTTTGTAGGCTCTGAGTAGCGGAGAAAAGCCTAATGTGGGACTGAGGTTTGAATTCACCTTCACTGTGAATGAAATACCCTCAGTTGAGATTTTAATTCACTTTGTTCTTGGGTTTAGTGTATCCTCAGGCACCTGTTGTATGTCCTTCTGGGCACATACAAAGTTTGATGAATATGATCTTACTGTAAAAATGTCACACAAAGAAATGAGCACTATCACAAATGAGAGTCCATGACAACTTTTAGCAGAATAGACCTTAAAGACTAGATAATAGATCTATCAGCTGCTAAATGTGATCTCAATTCTTTTATATTTATTGAAGGCTGCTTTATGTCCCAGTATGTGATCTATCTTGGANGTATGTTTTCTTTGATGTCCCAGCTATTAATTTTACCATTATTATTCTAAAATTGTGTTCAGTTATGCTGCTGATATCTGTTTTGAGCAGTTCAGTAGCTNATATACCTGGCACTGTATTAGATGCTGAAGACACAGGAATGAATAAGAAAGATGATATCCTTCTTCCTCCTGAAGCTTGTACCCCGCTCGCGGCGGCGAACCGCGGAGCCTCAGCGGCCTCGCCAGTTGCTCGCACCTTGTGTGCGTGAGCCGGGGGAGCGCCGTACCCAGTGCCCAGAGGCCCGTCCCCTTGAGGCCTGTGGGACGTGGGGGTAGTGGCGGGGGGAGCAGATGAACGAGGGGACGCCCCCTCCCCCAGCCGAGGAAGGGCAGTTTAAAAGCCACGGCCACAGGGAGGTCGCGGGGCGCGCGCTGGAAGCCGGCCCGGGGGTGGGGGGGGCCATGGCTNGAGCCGGCCCTGGGGTGGGGGGATTTGGGCTCTTTCCACATTTTCGTTATCATGAATAATACTGCTGTGAACATTCATGCACAGATGTCTGTGTAGATAGGTTTTCATTCTGCTTAAGCAGGTACCTAGGGATGGAATTGTTAAGTTGTATGGTACATTTATGTTTAATTTAAAAAAAATTGCCAAACTACCCCTGGGGTGGGTGATAGTATGCTGACTAACATGCCCTGCATTCTCATTCTACCTCTTTGTAGGAGAGGAAGGTGAAGGGAATGCATCCAGTCTCACTGACACTGGGTGTGGCTGGAACACCATTTTCCCTGTTGCCCACTAACACCTTGGTGTCAGGGCACAGTTTCCTTTGGGGTTTGACTAGATTAGGACAGGTATTATAAAAAGTGTTTTCTGTTCCACTTGGCCAGCCTTTTCCTGGTCCTTTGGCTAAGAAGTGGGCTTTTCTTTAAGGTCTTTGTTCTGCTTGTTGGTGGTTCTTGGTTGCAGGCTTCTCCAGTGTCTCATCTAGGATATATAAGAAGTAAAAAGACAACCTGGGAACTTGCTGCCATGTTATTCCTCAAGTTCTTATGTCCCTAGCCTCTAGTCCATCTTCTTTCCACCTTTCAGAGTCCTTTTATATTTGTTAATTGTTTTATGTTTGGGATATTTTAGTTGTAAGAGAAAGGACTAGAAATGAATAGAAGTACTCCATTTTGGTCTTAGGCTGTATTATTTGCTTCCTAGTAGTCAGTGGGGCTGAATTCTGGCCAGTGGAAAGAGGATTAAAAAGTGAGTTGCCATTTCCAGGCTTTGTCTGTGAAAGTCTTCTTTGTAATCCATGCTCTCTCTTGTGTCTGCTGGCTGGATGCAGAGGAATTGAGTGAAGACTCTGAAGCCACAGGAGATGGTAGATCTATTAGATAGAAAGAACCTGGGTTTCTGAATGACTGGGTGTAGTATATCTACTCAGTATTGTGTTATACACTGAATGTTTGAGATGTTTTTTTATAGGCAGCTATCTTCATTTATCTATAGGCTTATTACTGTAACTTTTCCTCTCTGCTTTTATTTATCTTATGTTCAAGGTGAGTCCTACCTTCTTCACACAACTTCCCCTAATTCCATCATTCACTTATTTGAAATCCTACGGCACTGTAAATTTAACTCATGATTATAAATGTTTTGTATTCTCCTCTAGTCTTCTAGTTATTTTATGGGTTAATACTAACATGTACTTTGTAAGCTTCTAAAAGAAAAGGACCATATTCCTCTTACCTACCCATTCAGAGGGATGCTGAATAAATGCATATTAAATTTGTTCTTTGAAGTCCCTGAATAATTAAACCCTACAGAAATATGATGAAATGAAATTATCATCATTAGAATTTTTTTCTTTGACTTTGAGGGTGTTTCTGCACTCTTCACCTGAAAAGTTTTTAGCTTCTTGATGAATCCATTATATTCTTTATGACAGAGGTTTTCAAACCTTCTTGATTATGACTCATTAAGTGATAATAGTTTTTCATTGTACACACATACATACGAGTGAAACAAAAGTTTCATGTAACAATACTAAAACTGTAATTACCATCATTATGTGCACTGCCCTCTGATGTTTTCTATTCTGGTCACATCCCATTAAATTGATTCTATGACTCACTCATTGGTCATGACCTGTAATTTGAAAATGCTGCTTTATTGCTGGAGGGAGGCTTGAAAGGGTGAAGCTGCTCAAATTGAGCTATAGCTAAGGGAATGGAGGATGTTAGCTTTTGAGCCTGAAATTTTAAACGTGGGCTTATCTTAAGGGCTTTGAACAGTAAGTGTGATGCAAAGGAGAAGGAGGTCCATGGTCTGAGAAAGCCCTTTGACAGTGTCATCTTTGGACCTTTATTAATACCATCCTTGGGCTTATTCATAAAGATTCTTGAGCTCCATTTCAGATATCTATGAAAATGGAATCATTACTAGGACCTTTGAATCTGCATTGTGATAAGCTCCGTAAATACACAAGTTTGAAAAAAAAATTCAGAACTATGTATGGTGATGGGTGGTAACTAGGCTTACTATGGTAATCATTTTGGGATGTACACAAGTGTTGAATCACTATGCTTTATATCTGAAACTAATGTAATATTACATCTCAATTATGCATTAATAAAAAATACATTTGAGAAACCTTTTCTTATAGAGAGCCCCAGCTCTTCTGTAGGGCAAATTGGGGTGTTTGCCAGACATGGGAACTGCTTTTGCTTCAAAAATCCTGATTGTTATGGTTTGCCGAGCTTTTGAATTCTAACTTTTAACATTTTTAAGATATATTTTTCATTATCCACCCATTTGTCTATTAAGTTATTCATCATATGCTCAACATCACTCCTCATCAGGGAAATATGAATCAAAACCATGATGAGATACCATTGTACACCTGTCAGAATGGCTTAAATTAACAACACAGGAAACAGCAAATATTGGCAAGGATGTGGAGAAAGGGGAGCCATCTTACACTGTTGGTGGGAATGCAAACTGATGTAGCCACTCTAGAGAGTGGTATGGAGTTTCCGCAAAAAGTTAATAATAGAACTACCCTATAGTCCAGCAATTGTACTTTGATGTATTTACCCAAAGGATACAAAAATACTGATTCAAAGGAGTACATGCACCCCTTTGTTATTAGCAGCACTATTGGCAGTAGCCAAATTATGGAAATAGTCCAAATGTCCAATGACTGATGAATGACTAAAAATAATTGTGAGATATATATATATATATATTACATAGCCATAAAAAAGAATGGAATCTTGATATTTGCAATAACATAGAGCTAGTGTGTAGTATGCTGAATGAAATAAGTCAGTCAGAGAAAGACAAATGCCATCTGATTTCACTCATATATGGAATTTAAGAGACAAAGCAGATGAACATAGGGGAAGGGGAAAAAAAAGGAGAGAGGAAAGCAACCCCTAAGAGACTGTTAACTATAGAGAACAAACTGAGGGTTGCTGGAGGGAAAGAGAGTGGGGAATGGGCTACATGATGATGGGTATTAAGAAGGGCACTTGTGATGAGCACTGGATGTTGTATATATGTGATTAATCACTAAATTCTACGCCCAAAACCAATTTTACCATATGTTAACTAAGTATAATTAATTAATTAATTATTATTTTTAAAAGCTTATTTATTTTTGACAGGAGAGGGGAGGGGCAGAGAGCGAGGGAGAGAGAGAATCCCAAGAGAATCTCATGATGTCAGCATAGAGCCTGATGCAAGGCTCAATTTCACAACTATGGGATCATGACCTGAGTTGAAATCAAGAATTGAAGGCTTAATTGAGCCATCCAAGCCCCACAGCTAACTAGATTTTAAATAAAAACTTGAAAAAAAAAATTGGTGAGAAGTTTCCTGTTCGAAAGCTATTTCCTCTGAGAATAGCAACATTTTCTTTTCATAAAAAGAATCCATCACCAGAGCGCCTGGGTGGCTCAGCCAGTTAAGTGTCCAACTTGGGCTCAGGTCATGATCTCATGGCTCATGAGTTCAAGCCTCCCTGGAGCCTGCTTTAGATTCTCTGTCTCTGTCTCTCACTGCCCCTCCCTCTCTCATGCTCATGCTCTCTCTCTCTTTCAAAAAATTAACATTAAAAAAAGAGACTCCATCACCAATGAAAGGTAATAAATTTCTAAATTAACTTGAAATAAAAAATTTCCCCTCATATATTTATGCTCAGTTTTAGCTTATTTTATTGCTTCTATTCCCTTGTGTTAATGGTTATATAAATTTATAATATTTTTCATTTTTCATTTTTCTTACTAGTTTATAAACTTTTTATTTCTTCTTCCTACTTTTAGTTTTATATTATCTTGCTACTTTATATTTAATTTTTAAATGTGTGTTGTGTATTCTATAGCTTAAAAATGTTTATCTTTTGGGGCACATGGGTGGCTCATTTGATTAAATGGCTGACTCTGGATTTTGTTTCTGGTCATGATCTCACAGTTTGTGAGTTTGAGCCCTGTGTTGGGTTCTGCACTGGCAGTGAGGCCTGCTTGTGATTCTCTCTCTCTCCCTCTCTCTCTGCTTCTCCTCTGCTCCCTCTTAAATAAATAAACTTCAAAAACTGTTTTTCTTTTATTTTTTTGCCAGCTTTCTTTTGTTTTGTTTATAATATAAACCATCTTTCATTCTGTAGTTTTTAAAATGACCATCAGGAAGCACAGAGTGTCACCTGAGAGAATGGCCCATTCACTTAGCATGGGAAACGTGTAGATATTTACAGTAATGGCTCCTCAATGAATCATACCTCCCTCATTGATTTGTAGAGTTTCTTCCCACATTGACTCAGGCCATGTGTCTTGCTTTAGCCAATTGAGCATCTACAAATGTTACTCAAGTAGAAACTTGGAAGGTGCTTGTGAACTGAGAACATGCAAGAAACTTAGGCTGTCCTGCTAGAGGGGACGTTGGAGGACAAGTGAAGCATCCTGTCCAAGAAGCCCCAGTTAACTGCCCGATGTATGAGTAGAGCCATCTTGGCCTTTCTAGCCCTTTATGAGTCACAGGTGATTGCTACCACATGTTGACTGGAAGAGAGACTGGAGGAGGATCTACCCTTCTAAGTGAAGCTCATGTTGCAGGATTATGAGAAATAAATGGTTGTCCTTTTAAGACACGTAGTTTTGGAGTGGTCTGTTATGAAGCAATAGGTCACCCAAATAAAAACCGGCATTGTCAGTGAGGAGGTACTGCCAAAATAAATTCTAAAATAGATGACATTGGTTTTGATGAGAGACAGCTTTTGCTAGAAGCTGGAAAGGTGGTGAGGAAGCTTATTGGAGACTGAAGTAGTGGTGACCATGTTTATGGTACTGAAACTGAGAAACTGTCACCTGTAGGACTTGGAATATAAAAGGTGTACTTAACAAATTCATGAATCTGGCTAAGGGGATTTCCAGGCAGAATATTGACATTGTAAATTGGCTTCTTATAGCTTTTATATGGTATAGGAGGAGAGGAATAACTTAAAGTAGAACTTAGAGGAGATACAAGGTGTCTCGGATTTTCTGTTTTGAAAAATAAAATTATTTCTTTAGCAGTTTCTGGAAGGCAGAAAATTCTTAAATAAAGAGTGGCTTGGGGTAAATATCAAATCTTGACTGGAAGACTCTTTGGTAAGACCTCAAAAAAGATTTAAGATGTGGCATAGAAATCCTTTCAGCTAGCCAAAAGAGATAATACATGTGTAAGAATCTTAAGGGCTTTTTGCCATAGCAGCCTGACACAAAGTAGAGAAAGTTTTAGTTTGAAAAGAGTTATGAATATAGTTTTATGGGAGAAGGAAGTGAATGTCAATTAGATGAATAGGAAGTCTAGAGCATTTTAAGGGACTTGATTTGGTATATACTAAAAGGAATGGTCAAAATTTGTATGGAACCACAAAAGACTCTGAATAGTCAAAGCAATCTTGAAAAAGGAAACAAAATTGAAGTTATCACAATTCTACATTTCAAGTTATATTACAAGGCTGTACTGTAGTAAACAGAACAGTATCGTACTGGCACAAAAGCAAACCCATAGATCAATGGAAAAGAATAGAGACCCCAGAAACAAACCCATGATTATATAATCAATTAATCTTTAGCAAAGGAGGCAAAAATATGCAATAGGAAAAAGTCTCTTCATCAAATGTTGTTGGGAAAACTGGGCAGCAACATGCAAAAGAATGAAAATGGACCACTTTCTTTTTATAAATTTTATTTTATGTCTTTATTTTATTTTGAGAGACAGAGACAGAGAGCTAGCAGAGGGGAAGAGAGAGAGGGAGACACAGAATCTGAAGTAGGCTCCAGGCTCTGAGCTGTCAGCACAGAGCCCAATGCGGGGCTTGAACCCACGGACTGTGAGATCATGATCTGAGCCGAAGTTGGACGCTTAACCAACTGAGCCACCCAGGCACCCTGAAACTGGACCACTTTCTTACTGCATACACAGAAATAAAGTAAAAATGGATTAAAGACCTAAACATGAGACCTGAAAACATAAAAATCTTGGCAGTAATTTCTCTGACATTAGCTCTAGCAACATTTTTCTAGATATATCTCATGAGTCAAGGAAACAAAAGCAAAAATAAACTATTAGGACTACATCAAAATACAAAGCTTCTGCACAGCAAAGGAAACAATCAAAACTAAAAGCAGCCTATTAAATGGGAGAAGATATTTGCAAAGGACATATCCAATAAAGGGTTAGTATTCAAAGTGTATAAAGAACTTACACCCTCCCCCCAATCTAATTCAAAAAGGGGCGGAAGACATGAACAGACATTTCTCCAAAGAAGACATACAAATGGCCAATAGACACATGAAAAACACTCAACATCACTCATCATCAGGGAAATGCAAATCAAAACCACAGTGAGATCTCACCTCATACCTGTCAGAAAGGCTTAAATCAAAATCCCAAAAGACAACAAGTGTTGGTGAGGATGTGGAGAAAAAGGAACTTTTCTGCACCGCTGGTGGGACTGCAGCCACTCTGGAAGACAGTATGGTGATTCCTCAAAAATTTAAAAATAGAATTGTCCTATGACCCAGCAATTGCACTATAGGGTATTTACTCAAAGAATATGAAAATGCTAATTCAAAAAGATATAGGCACCCCAATGTTTATTGAGCATTATTATAATAGCCAAATTATGGAGCAGCCCAAGTGTCCATCAATAAATGAATGAAATAAATTATATATATAATCCAGCCATAAAAAAGAATTAAATCTTGCCATTTGCAATGACATGGATTGAGTATTAAGCTAAGCAAAATAAGTCAGTTAGAGAAAGACAAATACCATATGATTTCACTTATGTGGAACTTAAGAAACAAAACAAATAAAGGGAAAAAGAAACTCAGAAAAAGCCTCTTTCTTTTTTAAAATTAACTTATTTTGAGAGAGAGAGCATGTGAAAATAAGGAAGGGGCAGAGAGAGAGAGGGAGAGAGAGAGAATGCCAAGCAGGCTCTGAGCTGTCAGCGCAGAGCCTGACATGAGGCTCAAACTCCTAAACCATGAGGTCATGACCTGAACTGAAATCAAGAGTTGGATGCTCAACCAAGTCACCCAGACGCCCCAACAGACTCTTAACTATAGGGAACAAATTGATGGTTATCAGAGGGGAGGAGGGTTTGGGGGGTGGGTGAAATAGGGGAAGGGGATTAAAAGTACACTCATCATGATGAGCACTGAGTAATATATAGAGTTGTTGAATCACTATTTTGTACACTTGTAATAAATATAACACTGTATGTTAACTGTAATGGTTTTAAAATTTTTAAAAATAATGAGAAGGAAAAATAAAAGTGATGGCCAGTTTAAAAAGAGTCCTCTGGGCTCCAGATTACTATAAATAGGATTTCTTTTTAAAAAGAACCTATCTTGGAGTCAAAAGCCCATAGGGGAGAGCAAAGACCCATGGATAGCAATAGATTAGGGGGCCATTCCAGATAATGAAAGGGGTCCTAAAGAAAGAACATTTCTGTCCCTAGGGCAGGAATCCCTGACAAAATCTGCAGCTGGATTTAAGACTTGCTATGGACAAATGATTTCTGTATTTCTCGGATTCTTTTTAAAAAATCTACTGTGGTTATCCCATCCCTGTCTTTCCATTGCATATTGGGTGTTTGGGGGACAGATAGCATGTCTTTTTCCTTCCTAAGCCTGTGATTCAAGGTGAACTGCATTTGAGTTCCACCCTAGTATCCTCATCCGTGGACTTTGATCCTTTTGCAAAAGGACTTCGAGAGATTGCTACATTAATGTCCCCTCTTCCACCACCAACACCCATGAGTCTTGCCCATTGGTTTGCAAGCTCTTGTGTAATCCCCTACCCTGACTCTTGATTTGGCTATATTAATGAGTCCCTTTGGCACAGGAGAGCTTGTACTCTGGGACCAGTACTATCTCTATGGTGGTACCTGCCTGAGTGGCCTCCGGTCTGACTAGCTGACTACCACTTAGCTAGGCATAGCTGAAATTGCAAAATCAAGAGCAAATAAATGATTTTGTGTTAGGCTTTAGAATGTTTATTTTGTAACAATAAGTAGTATAAGGACTACATGCTTTTGTCTCTTTTATCTCTTCTTTTGAGATGCTATTTGTTTCTTACACAGGTGAACCCTTTATTTTTTTATTTTTATTTTTTTAATATTTACTTTCATGTTCTAAATAACATGCTTCTTTTTTGTTGACTTTTTAAAAATGGTTTATTATCAAGTTTATGGTCCATATATCACCCAGTGCTCATCCCCACAAGTGCCCTCCTCCATGCCCATTACCCCCCTCCCCTCCCCCCACCTCCATCAGTCCTCAGTTTGTTCTTAGCATTCAAGAGTCTCTCATGGTTTGCCTCCCTCCCTCTCCCCCACTATTTTCCCCCCTTTTTTGCCCCCACAGTCCTCCATTTAGTTCCTCCTAATCCTCCTAAGCGTGCAAACATATGGTAGCTGTCCTTCTCTGCCTGACTTATTTCGCTCAGCATAACACCATCAAGTTCTATCTATGTTGCTACACATGGCCAGATTTCATTCTTTCTCATTACCATGTAGTATTCCACTGTATAGATAAATTACATCTTCTTGATCCATTTGTCAGTTGATGGACATTAGGCTCTTTCCATGTTTTGGCTATTGTTGAGAGTGCNACCTTCTTTGGTACAGCAGAGTGCATAACAAGCTTTTAAAACTAACAAGAGATAGAAAGCTAATCAAAATGATGAAATGAAAGAGCTCTGCTCCAAAGAAATTCCAGGAAGAATTGACAGCTAAAGAACTGCTCAAAACAGATATAAGCAAAATAATGGAACCTTTTAATTCTGATCACTGATTCATGTAATTCAGGCATCCAATGGACCAAAATTTCTGATACACTTTTATATTGCTAGAATGGGGGGCTCTTTTTTTCTTCCCTCATAGGATGCCACATGAAGTTCAACAGTGAGCAGCTAAGGATCTCAAATCCATGTTCTCATCTTTACATATTTATTCACAAATATTGTACAAGCGAATTGTATAGATTGGTATGCACTTGCACCTGTTGGGGAATTTGAGCTCTTTGCAGTTAATATATCTAGGGAATTCCAAGCAGCCTCTTAAAAACTGTTTGTTATTTGTTGAATCACTTTTTTTTATTGTTGCTACATACCTTACTATGAACTCTTATTTTAGGCTAGGGGATAAATAAGAGAGATTCTTTTGACCAATGGAGAAGGACCTACCAGTGACTAAGAAAGCTTTATTCAATTTTATGAGGGAGTTATGAGTTTGTCAGCATATAGCTATATCTTGGTGCCAATCTATAGATGTATCCATGTAGGTAGCTTATATTACATATAATAATCTGTCTTTGTGACAATATGTAGAAATTTTATTTATATAAATTTTATATCTCATTAATTATACATGATCTATTTCTTGTCATAATTAATCAGAGCTATTAATTTGAAAAGCTATCTCAATATCTGTTTTATGGAAGCACCATACACATATTAAATGGCAGTGTTTTATAGTTATTGCCGTATTTCACTGAACCAGGAAGTTTGCAATCTAGTTATAGTGGTCTGAATTAAAGGGATGCTTAAACACTGAAGAATTTGTTAATGAAGAAACCGCACTTCATAAATATTTGTAATAAAAGAATGTAAAAATCAGATGGTTTTTCTCTTTAAAAAATTAGCTTGTTCTTACTCTAAGGCATTGCATAATAATTGAAGAAAAGTTGGAAAAAACAGAAAAATACTCAAAATAAAAATAGCTACATCACCTTCCATAGTTAGTTTAAGATGTTATTCTATATAATAATAGAAAATATTGAATGATCACTGTATTTTGGGCCTTAGATATAGTATTCACTTTAAATATAATTTATCACCCACAACCTTGTGATGAAGGTACTATTACTAAACATCATTTTACAGATGAAGAAACAGGAGTAGAGATATTGATTTGTTGATAATTACACTGATTTTTTCTTTTCAATTTTTTATTTAAATTCTAGTTAGTTAACATACAGTGCAATATTGATTTCAGGAGCAAAATTCAGTGGTTACATTCAATACCCAGTGCTCATCATAACAAGTGCCCTCCTTAATACCCATCACCCATCTAGCCCATCCCCTGCCCATCTTCCTCCATCAATCAACCCTCAGTTTGTTCTCTAAGCTATATTATAAAGCTATAATCATGAAGACACTATAGTACTGGTGCAAAAACAGACACATATATCAATGGAACAGAATGGGAAACCCAGAAAACCCATACCTTTATGGTCAACTAATCTTTAACAAAGCAGAAAAGACTATCCAAAGGAAATAAGACAGTATCTTTAACAGATGGTATTTATGGGTGCCTGGATGGCTCAGTGGGTTCAGCATCTGCCTTCAGCTCAGGTCATGGTCTCACATTTCATGAATTCAAGCCCCCGTCGGGCTTGCTGCTATCAGCCTGGAGCCCATTTCAGATCCTCTGTTCCCCTCTGTCTCTGCCCCTCTCCTGCTCATGCTCTTTCTCTTTCTTAAAAATAAACATTAAAACAACAACAACAACAAATGGTGCTGGGAAAACTGGACAGCAAAATGCAGAAGAATAAAACTGGACTACTTTCTGACATCATACACAAAAATAAATTCAAAATGGATGAAAGACATAATGTGAAAAGGAAACCATCAAAATCCTAGAGACAAACAGCAACTGCTTGGACCTTGGCCTCAGTGACTTCTTACTAGACATATTGCCGGAGGCAAGGGAAGCAAAAACAAAAATGAACTGTTGGGACTTCATTAGGATAAAAAGCTTCTGCACAGCAAAGGAAACTATCAACAAAATAAAAGGTAGCCCACGGAATGGGAGAAGATATTTGCAAGTGACATATCAGATAAAGAGTTAGTATCCAAAGTCTATCAAAAATTTATCAAACTAAACAACTAAAAAACAAATAATTCAGTAAAGAAATGAGCAGAAGACATGAATAGACATTTTCCAAAGAAAATATCCAAATAGCTGAGAGACACATGAGAAGATGCTCAACATGGCTCATCATCAAGGAAATACAAATCAAAACCATGATGAGATACCATCTCACACCTGTCAGAATGGCTAAAATTAACAACCCAGGAAACAACAGGTGTTGGGGAGGATGTGGAGAAAGGAGAAGTCTCTTGCACTGTTGGTGGGAATACAAACTGCTGTAGCCTCTCTGGAAAACAGTATGCAGGTTCCTCAAAAAGTTAAAAGTAGAAGTACCCTATGATCCAGCAATAGCACAACTAGTTATTTACCCAAAGGATACAAAACACAGACTTGCAGGAGTACATGCACCCCAATGTTTATAGCAGCATTACCAGCAACAGCCAAACTATTGAGAGCCCAAATGTCCACCGACTGATAAATGGGTAAAGAAGACAGGGTATAGATATATAATGGAATATTAGCCATCAAAAAGAATGAAATCTTACCATTTGCAATGAGATGAATGGAGTTAGAATGTATTATGCTAAGTTAAATAAGTCAGTCAGAGAAAGACAAATACTATATGATTTTACTCATATGTGGAATTTAAGAAACAAAACAGATGAATATATGGGAGAGGGAAAAAGAGAAAGAGAGGGAAACAAACTTTAAGAAACTCTCGAAGAAAATTATACAGACTTAAGCCCAGGCTTTTAACTTCAAAGTTTGCATTTCTGAACCATTATAAATTCCTATTATTCTTTTCTGTACAATCTCCCTTCCTTTCTCCCTCCCCCCTCCCTTCTTTCTGTATATTGGATCACACTAATTTGTTGTTTTTTGAATTTATGACATTTTCACCTAATTTATTTTACCAAACACATCTATGTATCTTTAAAAATTTTTGACAGTATGATTTTTTAAAAATATAATTTATTGTCAAGTTAGCTAACATACAGTGTATACAGTATACTTTTGACCTCGGGAGTAGATTCCCGCGAGTCATCACTTACATACAACATCCAGTGCTCATCCCAGCAAGTGCCCTCCTCAATGCCCATCACCCATTTTCCCTACCCCCAACTCCCTACCCCATCAACCTTCAGTTTGTTCTCTGTGTTTAAGAGTCTCTTATGGTTTGCCTCCTACTCTGTTTATAATGGTCTTTTTTCCCTTCCCTTCCCCCATGGTCTTCTGTTAAGTGTCTCAAATTCCACATATGAGTGAAAACACGGTATCTGTCTTTCTCTGATTGACTTATTTCACTCAGCATAATACCCTCTAGTTCCATCCACATTGTTGCAAATGTCAAGATTTTAATTGCTGAAGAGTATTCCATTGTATATATATATATATATGTCGCATCTTCTTTATCCACTCATCAGTTGATGGACACTTGGGCTCTTTCCATAATTTGGTTATTGCTGATAGTGTTGCTATAAACATTGGGTTACATGTGCCCTTATGAATCAGAACTTCTGTATCCTTTGGATAAATTCCTAGTAATGCTGTTGCTGGGTCGTAGGGTAACTCAATTTTTAATTTTTTGAGGAAACTTCATACTGTTTTACAGAGTGGCAACATCAGTGTGCATTCCACCAACAGTGCAAGAGAGTTCCCGTTTCTCCACATCCTCCCCAACACCTGTTGTTTCCTGTGTTGTTAATTTTAGCCACTCTGACCGGTGTGAGGTGGTATCTCAATGTGGTTTTGATTTGTATTTCCCTGATAATGAGCCATGTTGAGCATCTTTTCATGTGTCTCCTAGCTATCTGGATGTTTTCTTTGGAAAATGTCTATTCATGTCTTCTGCCCATTTCTTCCCTGGGTTATTGTTTTTCAGGTTTGGAGTTTGGTGAGTTCTTTATAGATTTTTGATACTAATCCTTTATCTGATATGTCATTTGCAAATATCTTCTCCCATTCCATCAGATGCCTTTTAGTTTTGTTGATTATTTCCTTTGCAGTGTAGAAGATTTTTACCTTGATGAGGTCCCAGTAGTTCATAATTGCTTTTATTTCTCTTGCCTTCAGAGACATGCCAAGTAAAGTTGTTGTGCCAAGGTCAAAGAGGTTGTTGCCTGTTTTCTCCTCTAGGATTTTGATGGTTTCCTGTCTCACATTTAGGTCTTTCATCTATTTTGAATTTATTTTTGTGTGTATGGTGTCAGAAAGTGGTCCAGTTTCATTCTTCTGCATGTTGCTGTCCAGTTCTCCCAGCACCACTTGCTAAAGAGACTCTTTTTTCCATTGGATACTCTTTCCTACTTTGTTGAAGATTAGTTGGCCATACATTTGCAGTATGATTTTTAGTGTCCTTTAGTATCCCTATACCATATCATTTAACCATTTAATGTTTTCTCTTGGTACTAAGATTAACTCAATTTTCACCTATTATAAATAATATATGATGATATATATAATAATATATATAAACATATATATATGTATATTTTCCCATTTCCTTAGGATAATTTTCTAAACTTGACATTTCCAGGTCTAAGGATAAGACCACTTTAAAGACTTTAGATACATTTTGGCAAATTACCTTTTAGATAGTTTGTAAAGATTTTTATTTGTACAAGCAATATAAGAGAATGCCTGTAAAATTGTGATGTATCACTCTATAGTATGTAGGTAATATATTGAGAGGTTAGGAGAATGAAAAAGTAGCAACTCACTATACATCCAAGTAAAATTAATATGGTGTATGTCAATTTTAAAATTGTATTAATAGAGCTTTAAGGGCCTGGTTTTTAAAGAAAAAATAAGAAGTGTAGTATCTACAGAGATATAGGTTACTTTTATGTGGATGCAATATTATGCAGTAAAAACAGAAAGAGGAAGAAAATATTCACTTGAGTTTTAAGTGGGGAATGCTGAAGAACTGTATGTCTCTAAAAAAGAGTATGCAACTAGGATGTTAGCTTTTAAAAAGACTCTCAGATCCCTGAATAAAATGTGACTAGGTCCATATCTGGATTTGCAAGGATGAAGAATCATATTGTCTAGCCCAGTACCTGGCAGAGTTGGAAGTCAGTAGTTTTTCAGGGATGAAGGATTGAACATGTGAAAGAAAGCACGAATGAATTTTTGTAGCTTCACATCCTTCACAAAAGCATCCCTGTTTTTTTTTTTTTTTTCTTTTTTCTTTTCTCTCTCCCTGTTGTTCTTTAAGTTGGACATGTGGAAAATCTCTCTCTTTCCCAGCTCATGTAGGACCTATCCGGAGTCTCCACATGTGAGCTGAAAGAGGCTGCCAGGACTGTTTGGTCCAGGTGGGGTGACTGGTCTAGGCTAGAGCTCTAAAATGACTCTGTAAGGAGGAGTTTCTAATGGGAACTTCATGATATTGGCAGCTGTTTCTGCGGGGGAGCCCCTGGAAGCTGGAGCAGGCATGGAGAGCCCATCATTCTGTACCTATTAATACAGTGTTGGATGGAACCAGGGTTTAATAAGTATAAATTTCCTGAGATGCTTGATGACTTGCATTTGCTCCTTTTAGCACTCAAGTGTAATGTCTATGTGACCCTAGGTTTTATACCCTTGTCAGGTTAAGGGCTCTAAGGACAGAAGTTTGAATAATTTTTGAATTAGATGGTTGGCCATTGAAAGGGGTCAAGTAGTAAGGAGTAGGGATAATAGGTATCCTTTAACTGAAAGGACTGGTTCATTTCTAACTTTTAAATCTTCATGCAGATTTGGGTACCGTTCCAGTCTGTTTTATTTTGTACACCTAGTGAGACAAATCCAGGGGCTCTAGAAGCCTCAATAGCAAGGGAAGGGAGATGACATTTTAGACCATTTTATCCACATTCTTTCAAATGTGTGCCTTCTCATAGTAATAATAAGTCTATAATCAGAATACATATTTATTTTAACTGTACTTCATGCTTCTTGGCCAGCATTGCAGTTTAAAAAAAGAAATCATCATTTCTCTTCAAAAGAAATCTGAGGGCTACTGTTGGTTTCTCATGACTGCCACTGGAGACCATCTCACTGAAAGCATAATATTTAATATTCAAACATTTTTAGATGTATATAGCTAGGTGGATGGTGCTCTTTATAGGCCTGAAGGGGTTCAAAAAACTGGAGAAATTAGGTTAAAATCAGCTTTGTAGGTAGACAATAGGTAGTGAATTATAGGCTGTGAATTTGTTTTTTATTTTAATTAAAATATATGTGAAAACATGAATAAGAAATTCATAGAAGAAATCAAAATCAGAATAATATCATTTACTGATTGATGGCAGTGGCTAAATCTTACAAGGTAAGAGATCTATCATGTCTCTGTTCAGTTCTCTAGGGGAGTTTTATTTTTCTAAACCAAGACATAAATTCCCCCAAAACTGTCATATGGTTTGAACTTAGACACAAGCTGAGAATTTAGGATACCTTGACAATAATATTTGTTTGTAGGAGGAATAAAAATCCTTCAGCATAGTCTTTGATCAGAGATAGCATTAAAGCCCAACTGCTGTGGTGTGCTTATTCCAAAATCACGTTTGAAATCTGCTATTTCTAGCTTTAGCATAATTTATTAACATCTGTTGAAATCTGCTGACTTACATTATCTTTCTTAGAATGAATGACATAATACCTAGGTCAAAGCAAAGCACACCATAAACTTTTTTAATGTTACAAAAATCTCCCCCACCCAAGAAAAAAAGGAAAGAAAAGGAAATCATAATCTCATCAATCAGAGTTAATGACTTAGATTTTCAATGTATATCTTTTTATATTTGCATGTATATATGTGTATGTTTTAAAATGATAATTTAAAACAATGTTTTTATAGAAAATATTTTTAACTAAATAGTTGTACATATTGAAGTTTGGGAGGATTAATTCCTGAAAGCAGAACAACTGACATCCAAAATCAAAGCATTGGCTTTACTTGCTTAAAGGAAATGAAGAAATAATCCATTGAGATTTTAGAAATAAGGAGTTGAATTTTCAGCCTGAAGACTTCCAGTTTAGTATTTAAAAGGAAAAACATTCAGAGCAACATGTAAAGGCTTAATCTTATCTTGAGTACTGAAATTGATTTGTTGTTGTTGTTCTGTTGTTGCTAGCACCATCTTTATCGTCTTTTTTTAATTTAATTTTTTTTTAACATTTTAATTTATTTTTGAGAGACAGAGAGAGAGAGAGACAGAGCGTGAGTGGGGGAGGGCAGAGAGGGAGACACAGAATCTGAAGCAGGCTCCAGGTTCTGAGCTATCAGCACAGAGCCCAACATGGGGCTCAAACTGTGAGATCATGACCTGAGCCAAAGTCAGATACTTAACTGACTGAGCCACCCAGGCACCCCCCATCTATATCATCTTAATTTGTTGACTGTTTAATCTGTATCATGCGTTGTATTAACATTTTGTGACACTCTCACTTATTTCTTGTAACAACCCTATGATGTACGGGGTAGTGCAATCCCCATTTTATAGATGTAGGAATGAGGCATAGAAAGATTAAATGATTTGTTTCAGGCAATCTGTATAATGCAGAAATGATGCCATATGTGACCACAGTTTTCTATCTTTAGAGCAAGGGCTATCCAAAAGACCTCTCTAAGATGTTGATGTTCAACCTTAGTGTTCCATGGTAGAAGTCCATGAATAGGTTGAGTTTGAAGATGCAAGGCACTGAAGAAAAAGATGGACAGAGCAGCTGTGGGTTTTTTGTTTTTTCTTTTTTTTGTTCTTTGTCGGTAAGTCCAATGATAATCAAGTGTTTTTCCCCTTACAACTGGAAATCTCTTTGACTCCTAGCAGGAACATCTAACACAGTTACACATTTTGAAATGGAGGTAGAAATTCCTAAATTAAACATTCTCTGTGGTTTCTTACTTCAAAAACTTTATTATTTTAACTTGGTATAGTTTTGATGTAGTCTCCAGGAATCTAGGATTTAAGGTATTAACAGCATGACAAGAAAATATAGACTCTGGTTACATCAGTTTCTGAAAGTTTATGACTTTTAATTTAGATTTCATGTGTATAACTTCTTTGATTTGACAAGATTACTTGCTCTGTCTGAAGCATAAACTGGCATTCCCACAAGGAAATGAGATGTACAATTTCTAAGTAATAACATGACTTACTAATTTTTCTGAAGCAGCATTATCCAGATGAGATTTTCTTCATTTTCATATAAATTTTTCATTTTGAAGTTAGTGCATTATTTTTCTTCTCAAAAGTTGTTTTAGAAAACTCAGGAACTGAAGTGTTTTTTTTTTCTTTTTAATAAATTTTTAAATTGAAGTACAAAGAGTTATGGTTGTTATAGTGCTGTACTGTAGAACAGTTTGTCATTTAAGAAAATTTTTCTTTATGATAAGTGGTTATTCATATTTATAAATGATCAGTAAAGAAATAATTTTATTCTGTGGTGAAAATTTTATTCTGTTTTATTCTATTTCACATAATGAATATTATGTTAACATTATTTCATTATGGATAATAACAAAGCAGTGTTCAACTTTACTCAATGCTTAAATTGCCTAACTTGAGACGCAAAAGATTTCTTACCATACTTATCTAGAGTATGTTTTCATTGAAAGAAATATATACATTGTTTAGATAATATACATTGCTTAGGAGCCATCTTATTTAAATATGTTTTAATTTTTAAAAAATCTTTTAAACTTTAAAATATAGAAATACTATTTTCCAGCCCTTCTTTTGGGCATACGAACATGGGTGTGATACCTGATTTCTACAATTGAAAAGCTTACAGTTGAGTGCAAGAGTCATGTGTAGGCAGATACCTATAACCGGGTTTTAAGAACTATCATTAACGGTAACCTAAATAGTTAAGGGAGCAAGATTAAACTTAAGCTTGTAGAGGGGAGGAAAGATAAAAGTAAATTCTATTGTTTCCTTTATAAAATCAGATAGGGTCTTCTAGGTGTTGACTGATGATTCTAATATTTTACTGTTTGAAATTAGACATGTTTCCTTCTGGGATTTTCCCCCCTGCATAAATCTTTGTTTATAACTCATTACATTTGGTTCTAACAATTGGAGTTGGAAAAGCTGGTTGATGAGTGATTCTCTGAGGGAAAGATGAAACCAAGTGTCAAGATTTGAGTCAATGGGGATTCTTTTGTCCTTGGCCTTGGAGCACCAGGTTGTAAATTTCCTGACTTCTACAAGGAAACTTCAGGTGTTTTTTTTTAAATTTTTAATGTTTTATTTATTTCTGAGAGTGAGAGAGAGAGACAGCATGAACAGGGGAGGGATCAGAGACAGAGGGAGACACAGAATCTAAAACAGGCTCCAGGCTCTGAGCTAGCCGTCAGCACAGAGCCTGACATGGGGCTCAAACCCACAGACCGTGAGATCACGACCTGAGCCAAAGTCAGACGCTTAACTGACTGAGCCACCCAGGTGCCCCCAGGTTTGTTTTTTTAAAAGATATCGCCGAGAAAAGTCACCATCCAAGCTGTGCTTTGAGAGATCAGTAGAATTTTCCAAGTAGGGTAAAGGTATTCTGCGCAGAAGGACAATCAGATGATGGGAGAACCCAAGGAGAGTATGAAATTGAGGTTGACTCAACAGTATTTTAGTGTGGGGAACAGGGTGAATGGTGATACCGTTAACTAAAGAGGGGAATGCAGAAGTATAACTGGGAGCTGAAGCAGAATATGATCTCTCTTCTGGGCATGTTAACTTGGGGGAAGTTTTTAGGAATTTAATTAATTGATATTTTTTATTTTTTCCACTGAAAATTATTAATCACCTTATGTGCCTGGCTGTTAAGAACACAGACATAAGAAACAACATATTCTTTTTTTTTTTTTTTTTACAAATAGTTTATTGTCAAATTAATTTCCACATAACACTCAGTGCTCATCCCCACAAGTGCCCTCCTCCATGCCCATCCCTCCTCCCCCCCACATCCATCAGTCCTCAGTTTTTGTCAGCATTCAAGAGTCTCTCATGGTTTGCCTCTCTCCCTTTCCCCCACCATTTCCCCCCTTCTTCTCCCCCTTGTTCCTCTGTCAAGTTCCTCCTAATCCTCCTATACGTGCAAACATATGATATTTGTCCTTCTCTGCCTGACTTATTTCGCTCAGCATAACACCCTCAAGGTCCATCCATGTTGCTACACATGGCCAGATTTCATTGTTTCTCATTGCCATGTAGTATTCCATGGTATAGATAAACCACATCTTCTTGATCCATTCATCTGTTGATGGACACTTAGGCTCTTTCCATGTTTTAGCTATTGTGGAGCGTGCTGCTATGAACATTGGGGTACATGTGCTCCTATGCATCAGCACTTCTGTATCCCTTGGGTAAATTCCTAGCAGTGCTATTGCTGGGTCATAGGGGACTTCTATTCTTAAAATGCTTTATAGACGTTTGGGAAGAGAGACAAGTCAATAGTTACAAACCACATTTAAATACACTGTGATAGATATGATCACAGGTTGTGATGAGGAACTTGAAAGTTTTGAATACCTGATGGAGACTGAAGATGGAAAAGGGGAGAAGGAGAAATGAGGATTATTAGGAAAGAATCCCTGTGAGATTGCCTCATGAGGCTCAAATATTGTTTTTAGTATGAGTTAACCAGATGGCAGAAAGTGAAAAGAGGGGGCAACATTGGGGGCAGAAATATTTGCTTATATGATGCCTTGAAAGTGTCAGTGAATAACCCTCTTATGGTTTAATTTAATCTGTGAGAACTACACAGGTGGGGATTGAATGGGTCCTGCAGATCATGTGTGTCTTGATTTTGATCTTGAAGCCAGTCATGTTGGTAGTGTTGGGAAGTTAGTGAAGGATTTAAAGTAGAAGAATGACTTGATCAGATGAGATTCCCAGCAATCACTTAGAATCTCCTGTGCTAGAATCATAGAAAAGTAGTTGGTGTTGGAGCATAAATCTAACTGAGGGTAAAAGGTACTTCCTACTTTGTTGTAGAGTCAGGTAAACAAAAATGACAATATGTTAAGTGTTGTAGTGTGAAGCGCTATGAATTGAGTACAGAGAAAGAAGTGATTTATGACTATGCATTTAGGAGTCATTGGTATATGGGTGATATTTGCAACTGAGAATATTGATTAGATTTTTCAAGGAAAATTTAAAAACAGTAATGAATGAGCTAAAAGTAGAATTCTGGAAAAATGCAAACTTCATGGCATAATGGTTGAAGAAGAATTGTCTAAAGCTATGATTTTTGTGCTGTGGATGGTAATTTATTAGTAGGTTGTAAAATCAAGGTTGTGGATGTGAACTTAATATGGTTTGTTACAGATAGAATTTTAAAAACAGATTAGGAGAGAATAAAAAATATCAGAGTATATGTAGTAAAGGTAATTACTATTTTGGTGAATTTTGTTCAGAAGTATATATTTGTTCATGTGTCTAAAACACATTTCTCATTATGAACAGTGGTCACAAACTTTTGAAAAACACCAATAAAAGGGACTGAGGAAGAGCAGTTAGAAATTACTAAATCACCTTTGTTCTTCACTAATTTGATGGTAAGAAAAAGAAACAAACTTGGTGAAAATGCAGTGGGAAGGAGGTTTTTTTCTTTGTGGTTCAAATGGTGTGCCCTAGGCCACCTTTATTACATCAGTTGTATAGGAGGAAGAATACAAAGAAATAAGGGAAAGAGACTTGCAGGATACTAAACTCAAAGACAGAAAATATGAAGGAGAGAGAATGAACTCCTATGGAAGATGACTTTTTTTTAAGTTCATTTATTTATTTTTGAGAGAGTGAACATCATGCATGAGCGGGGGTTTGGGGGAGACAGAGAGAGAGAGAGAGAGAGAGAGAGAGAATCCCAAGAATCCCAATCTGTGCTGATAGCACAGAGCCCAATGCAAGGCTTGTGCTCACAAACCCTGAGATCATGACCTGAGGCGAAATCAAGAGCTGGGAGGTCAACTGACTGAGCCACCCAGGTGCCCCAGAAAAGCTGAATTTTTAATCTAACTGTGTGATAGCAAAAGCATTCCCTAGCACATGGCCCAAAAAAGCCCCTTGGATTCATCCTACTATATCAGCTCTGTTCCTTATTATGGGTAGAACCAGAGGACGAACCTGGGAAAGGATACAAAACTATCTATCATTAAAATTTTGTGATGTAGGGGCACCTGGGTGGCTCAGTCGGTTAAGTGTCCAACTTCAGCTTAGGTCATGCTCATGGTTTGTGGGTTTGAGCCCTGCATCGGGCTCTGTGCTGACAGCTACCTCAGAGCCTGGAGCCTGTTTCAGATTCTGTGTGTCCCTCTCTCTCTCTGACCCTCCCCTGCTCATGCTGTCTCTCTCTCTCAGAAACAAATAAAAAACATTATAAAAAAATTAAAAAAAAATTTTGTGATGTAGTATTACCAGTAATAGGGATTACTAAGAGCTTGACTATGGGTCAAGAACTGTTCTATAAACCTTGAGTGAATGATTTCACCAAGTAAGTTAAAATTTGTAAGCTCTTAGAACAGTGCCTTGCATTCAGTATGTCTGGCTCTTATTAATAGAACAGTGTACGTGATAAGCACTCGGTGGAGTAATGGCTATTATTGTGTATTATTACTAATTAGGTAAGTTACTAATTATCATCACTTTACTAGTAAGGAAATTGAAGCATAATAAAGTTAAGTAAGTTGCTCACGATCATTTAGCTAGAAAGAAATGGAATTATTCCTTTCTGACTTGGAGGTGAAAGACTGATTGGGATAGTTACATGGTGAGTTACATGATCATTGGTGCCTGAAGTATGATGATCGGAGAGGAAAGAGAAAAGATGGACCATAAATGAAAGATATTGTGAAGGAAGATAAAAAAACCTCCTTAGCTTGACGACCGGTTAGATAAGAAGTAAAAAGATAACTAAGATTTTAAGTTGGTTGACTGGGGAAAGGTAAATAAGATGTAAGAAAATAAGGAAGGAAACCTTTTTTGCTAAGAAATCATGACAAAATCCATTTAATCATGTTGAGCTTTACGTAAGGTAGTCCAATGAAATGAGTAGCCGGAATTCAAAACTAAAGATAGAGATATTTAGGCATTATCACATAAAGGAGTTGGTAGAAGCTGTGGGAGTGTTTGAGATCTTCAAAAATAACCAATATATTTTGGCCACAAAAAAAAAAACCTGGGTAGTCCAAAATAAGATCATGATAATTGCCCCCACAGCTTTGCCCACATCTGCTTTGTAGAAATCTACAAATTCAGGAATCATTGAAAAAGAGTGTAATTGCTAACTGCTCTGGCAGCTGGCTGTGGTCTGGCATCCATGGTCTTCCTGCCTCTGGCCGAGGATGCTGTGGCTCCGTCTCCTCTTGCTGCCGCTGTCAGTGAAAGCGGAGAGGCTCGGCTCTGGTTTGTTTGGCCCCTTGCCCACCAGCGCAGAAACTGCAGTTTCCCCTCATGGCGTCCTCAGAGACCCTGGAGAGTCTATGGTGAGAAAGCTCGCCTAGTTTTTCTTTTTCTTTTCTCATTTTCACTATTCCCACCTCAGGTTTCAGACTTGTTATCCACTGGCTTTTTCGGCACCCCTGTCCAAGTGACAGGCCTGCTGGCTTCATGGTTCCTCAATCAAATTTTTATGCCTCGGCGGTTCCTGACCTTCAGATGAATTCCTTACAAAATGTGTCTCGATTTTTGCCCTATCAATCCTCAGGCACATCTCGACTCATCTGAATCCTAGGATGAAGGTCACTTATTAGGTTTAAACTGGGACCAGGACCCTTACTCCTTGTTGTGTTTAGAAAGGAGAGATCAGAGTGGGAAATTCCCACATCTTCCATGATTGTCCCATTCCCTGTTTCTTCTGCTCCCTTCTTTTCTTCATGTGGGTGTTTTCCTGGTTGATTGGAGATAATTTCTTTTCCACAAATGGAACAGTGATGTGCACTACTGTGGAATTAGATCCCATCTGAATATTCTGTTGGGAGGTTTGATTCACTTCTTCCTCATTTTTTTTTTAAATCCTTTTTAAAGCTTTTCATACTTCTTTACGGGAGCTTAGGAAAGATTTGAATATCTAGCACATTTTCCTTTCAAATAAGTATTGGTAATGTATTTCCCCCCCAGGTTCACCTGTGAAGAATACTGATGAGTCTTTTTGAGAACTCATCATTGGCAGTTACTTTAGAACAGCAATTTATTGAAAGCTACTATATTAGAAATGTTTTATTGCACGGCACTAGAGCTATGAAGTGCAAGGAACCATGAAGATTGAAAAATACAAATGATAGATGTGTCTCTTTCTCCTTATTTTTTAGCCTTCTTTGAATCCTGGGGGGAGCCAATCATCTGATGTGGTACTCTTGAACCACTGGAAAGTGAGGAATTTTGAAGTACAACGTGGTGACATTGTGTCATTGGTGTAAGTAAATCAGAAACATATTTGTATATAAAATTATTTATGATTGTCTTATTTAGCTGGTAATTTGCTGTGAGTATCATTGCCAATTATTAAATTAATAGGTACATTTTAAATGTAATATATTTTTAAAAATCATTTTTGAAATGAAACAATGCTTTATAAAAGGATTTTTCTTTTATATCTAAAATATATCAGTAGATTGACATACGTGAATTTGGGAAAATATCTTTAATGAAATGTTGGTAAGAAATTATATTGTTGATCTAGAGTACTTATATTTGGGGTCAGTTGGAGTATTTTGAAATTTTGCGTCTTGGAAGCAACTTTTTTATTACTCTTATCTTTATTAGTTTGTGTGGGTACACAATATTTCTAGAAGATGATAACTGTGACATGAAATTCAGTGACATTTTTATATGTCAGTAATTGAATGGAAATAAGACAATTTGGAAGATTAGGAGACTGGAGGCTTTTGTTTGGGACCAAAAGGTGGCACTGTTTCTCTGCTAAAGTATTATGACTGGTCAGGAACAAAAATTTCATTCCATCTTAATGTAGAAAAAGAATGTCAAAGTGTGTATAACTGACACAGTGATATAATACATAGTCCCAGTACATGCTTGGATGGTTTAGATTTGAGATTTGTTGTTTTTTTTTTTTTTAAAGTAAATTCACACTGAGAAGACTCAGAACTTGCCTGCTTCTCATTTCAGCTACTTACACAAATGTTTTAATATGATTCTCTGTTATGGTAGTCAGTGCACTGGAGTAGCAATTAATGTAGCAGATATTGTCATTTATTTTAATGATAGTAATATCTTGGCATTTGGTGAAGACTTCCAATTTATATTTCTAGTTCTTAAATTGGAATAATTGTTTTTTGTTGGATGAGAATTTATAATTGTGTGGTAAGAGCGAAACGTGATCTACTTGTTCATACTTCACCTTTGGCTAGAGGTTAGTGGAAATAGATGTTTCATAAATGTGTCTCCTTCAAGCCTGTTTCACCAGGATTCATATGGAAACATATTAACTAAATCTGGTTAGTCACTAATAAAATAAATACATTCAGGCATAGTTTTTATGTGGCAGACGTCCAAGGATGGGGATTCAATGCTTCTCATGTTCTTGAGAGTTTTCTTTAATATTAACCTGCTCTTTGGACTATACTTTTATTTTGTCATTCAGGGTACTTTTTCTGCAACCTCCTTAACAACCTTTTCCATGCTGGGTTAGCCTGTTGTGTGCTCATTATTCTTTTGCCTTTGGTTTGACAAGGTTACATTCTCACTTAGTCGGTGATGGAGAGGATACCCACCCAAGTGAAAGAGGTCACACTATAAGCAGACAATTGTGCAGTTTTTTTTTTTTTTCCGTGAGAAACATGCTGACTATCTCTAAGCAAGTAAATTTGAATAGGTAATGGGAAAAAAAAAAGGCTCCTTGAAATTCAGAGTTGCATGGGACCATAAAAGTATGCTAGCATATTGTGGACTATGTGAAAAAGAGAATACTATTCTCTTATGTAAATATTAAACTAATTGATATTTATTATATAAATTAATTTTAAAATAATATATTTGAATTGGGATTGATATAATAAATTATAGTTACTTTGGTTGAACTGTATTTTTAATGAGTTAATTATGTGCTGTATCTCTGTCATGTACAAGTAACGTAAATTTTTTTTCATAATGCTTATTGCTAGCAGAAGCCATTTGTGTGAAAGAATGCTTAGTGATTGGTATTATTTATTTAACAACAAATAATCATTAAGTAATGATTGTTATTTTTTCTTGAGAAAGAAACAAAAAGTCTTTTGCTGAATTCTTTTTAGCATGATGTAATATTATATAAAATACATTATTTAAAGTTTCCTTTTAATTTTGTGAGCAAAAATGCTTTCTAAATGTCCTTATATTTGTATACATTTTCTAGACTGCTTCATTTGGAAAGATTGATGTTTGTTTGATTTATGTTCATTAATATATATTTAATTGATGTCAACACTGGATATTTGCTTTTCTTATAAAATGTGTCAGTCTGGTTTTAACTCAGATGTTACTTATCATTACTACATCGAAACATTTTATCTATTTGAAAAGTATGTGACTCATAAGAAATGGGTGACTAAATTTGAATTAGGGCTAAATATAAAATGTAGTTTGTCATTTTGTTTACAAATTGATATAACACATTTCACTGATATATAAATAATCTTTGGAAACAAGGTAGTATGATAATTTATATTTTAAAGAATCTTGGGACAGCATTTTATATATTTAGTGTATGTGGAAATACAGCATTTTAATGATAATATATGCATTTCTGGAAAACTGCAGCTGCAAATTCATAAAGTAGTAGGGCTTACGCAGCTTTGCAACGAGAGCACTAATGAAAACAATAACAATTCAGTAAAAGTGCTAGCACTGTTTAAAAGACATGACATTTTTAATAAATAAACACTGAAGTAAATGCAGGATTTATTTAAAACCAAAAGGGTGAAGATGACTTGATGGAAGGGTACAAGGGCAGAGAGGGACATTTTCATCAGAAGTTACAAGTAGAGAAAAGCTTGCAAGCTTTGTATAGAGTGTACTGATACCAGAGATATATTTTCTGTTCCTTGTTCAGTGTTACCTTGCCTTACTTACTTACCTACTGACTAACTGACTTACTTTGTTTACGTATTTATGTATGTATTTACTAATTTATATTTTTGAAACAAAGATCAGGGTTAACCTTGCAATAGTAATTTCTACGAAAAGAACTGAATATAATTCCTGGCTTACTGCCATTAGAATGCTTAGCCTTCAGTTGCTATTATTAACGAAGCAGCTCATTAATGATCTGGGAAAAGATTACATATGAACCAATGCAGTTTCTGCTTTACACCGAAACCCTTTCTTATGGTCTATAAGCTCATTTACGTTACAGAAACACATGCTGTAGCAGAGCAGACTTTTCTTTTCTATTGCAAGGGGTTTTGTTCAGAGCTCACTGACCAAGGCTGTTCCCAGTGTGGAAGATCTGAGGGGTACATACTAGAAGATGCTTCTCTGCATCTCTTCCTTACCTTTTCCTGTCACTTTCTTTCTGTGAAAAGTTGGTTTCAGTGGAGCTAATGTTTAAGCATGCCATTCAGTAATGTTAAATCAAAAGGTATATTTATTTAATAACATTACTTGTGACATAAAACATTATTTCCTGTCATCAAGTCCTGAGTATTGCTGAGTGTATGTAGGTGACATCATACTCTCTTAGTGGATTTGCAAATGAATAGTGGTGATTAAGGAGGATTTTCTGTTCCTTGGAATTGACTTTTCATTAACCTGTGTGATGGCCTTACTGCAATAGGCTTAACATAAGTAGCATATTTACAGTGATCTATCAATGAACAAATCCATTAGGACAGAGGTTCTTTCATAATAAAGTTTCAAATAATCATATTTAAAAGTGTTTTAACTTTTTATTTTGACATGATAGTAGACTTCAAGAAAGGTTGTAAAAGTAGTATAGAGAGTTCCCATATAACTTTTTTTTTTTTTAGCTTTATTGATGGTATAATTGACAAATAAAGTTGTGGTGTTTTAAGTGTACAGTGGGATGATTTCACACACACACACACACACACACACACACACACACTGTGATAGGATTTCCCCCCACTGAATTAATTAACACATTGTTAACTTACATATTTTCTTTTTTTGTGTGTGTGTGAGAAGATTTAAGTTCTACTTTCTAAGCAAATTTCAGTTATACAGTATGTTCAGTTATATAGTTATACAGTATGTATAGTATGTCTCCATGTTACCCATTAGATCCTCAGACTATTCATCTTATACTCCCTTAAATTAACATTGTACACTACCATGGTACAATTATTGAGATGAGGAAGTTGACATTGACACAATACTGTTAACTAGTTTGCACACCTTATATGAGTTTCACCCATTTTCTCCTTTTTCTATGCCAAGATCCTATGCAGGATCCCATATTTCATTTTTATTTTTTATGTCCCTCTAGTCTCCTTGAATCTGATAGTTCCTAATTTGCCTCATTTGTTCTTTTTTTTTTGAACTTGACACTTTGGAAGGATCTTGCCAGTTATTTTATAGGGAAATCTGTACCTTTAGAAACGTTGAGATAAGCGTATATTCCACAGGAGAAGCACTGTGTCGATGGCAGTTGCTGGGGAAGCTGTGTCAGTGATAAGAGCTGGGGAGGTGGGTTAGACAGCCAGACAAGGAAACTTTCAGGCATGTAAGTCATATTGGTTCCTTAGGACCACATAGTTGGGTAATGACTGAGACTCCATGGCTTCTGGAAGTCCACACACTCACGTTTGCTGCTGCTAGGAAGCCAGGAGGAAGATCTAGGTGGAGAAAGGCTAAAATTTGTAGTAGAGATAGAAGAGAAGGAACTCAGGCTAGATCGCGAATGGTACTACACGGAGCCCATGTTCACTTCTAGAGTAAGAAGGTTAGGGTGGGGAATTTCTCATTTCATGAGTACCTCTATGTATCAGGCATTGTGCTAAGTACTTTGTGTATGCCATTTTTACTGAATTCTCATAACAATATTTGGAGATAGTTATTTTTAATACAATGAAAATGAGGTTTACCAAGTAAATAGCAAGAAAATATCAAAGCCAGAAGGCAAATCCAGGTCCACTTGACTCTGAATCTGTCCTCTCCCATATAGCAGGTAAATGTGGCTATTGAGCAGCTGAAGTGGTTACTGCCACTTGTTAAAACAATAATATTTTAGATATCTTCAGCCAAATAAAAATACCTTATTAAGATTAACTTAACCTGTTTCTTTTTCTTTTTTTTTTTTTAACATAACTAGTAGAACATTCAAAATTACACATGTGACACTGTGTTTCTGTTGGACAGTCAACACTGTCTGAACCTTTTCCGTCAAGCACTCTGCTTTCCTGCAGTGTGTCTAAGGTGAGCTCATGTGAGATCCTAAAGTCTCGGGTGGAAAAATACTAAGGTAGTTGCTATGAAGCAAAGGCAGACTCACAAATATAGCTGAATGCTTTGTGTTGGTGAGAGTATTGGGGTGATCAGGTCCAAAGACAAAGGAAAAAAGACCTGCAGATCTAGGAGAGAGAGAACAAAAAGGTCTCCACAACAGGTTTGTTTGTTTGTTTGTTGTTGATTGTTCCAATCCCACTGTGGGGCTTGATGTCACAACCCTAAGATCAAGAGCCACATACTCAACTGACTCAGCCAGCCAGGCACCTCCACTACAGTTTTTAATACATATTGACTTTGTTATTTTCCAGTCACTGTGCTAAGAGTTCTGTATTTTTACTGAGTTCTTATTTTAACTACCCTCCACATGTAAGTACTATTGTTATTCCTATTTTATAGATGAGAATACTGAAGTATAGAGAGGTTAAGTAATTTGCTTAAGGACATACAGTTAGTCAGTGGAAGAGCAAAGTTTTGAAGTGCCTCTCATCAAATCCTATGTTTTTAACCTTCAAGCTATAAAGCCTCCATATACTGTGGTTGTGGTTTGGTTGAGGACACTTACTCTCAGCAAGGAAGTCAAGCAGGCCCTAATATCTCTATATCTATCATTTATCCCTATTTCTGTAATGAAATTTATGATATAGCTATTCATGAAATGTAGTTTCTTCATTAATAGAAATAAGACATTATTATGAACTTACAGTGTACATACAGTTTCTACAGCTGTTTTGTGTAATTGCCACTTTGAACAGATGGCCACTGTGGTGGCTACACCTCTAGCAGTGAATGTTAGCAAAGAGTTATGAAGATTTCAGCCAGGGAAATAGATGAAATAGAATAGAGCCTTTGGGGGGAAGAAAAAAGAAGGGTGCTAGTTCCTTTGTGTTTTGAGTACTTGTAAATCTTTAAGGATCCCTTGATCCATGAAGGTAAATTAATTGGAATCTGCTAAAAAACCAAATTCATGTTTTGAACAAATGTGTAGAGCAATGATAATACTGTATAATGACCCATAATTATATTAAAAGCCAGTTATCTGTTGAGCTGGAAAATATAATTGTGGATGCTTATCTACTAAATCTGTATTCATTCCTTGTTTTTGCTTGTTGATAGCCAGATATTTTTCTGAGTATTGTAGGTAATATTGTATATTTCAGGAACACAAATTTAAAAAGACCACAACTTTTATTTGTATTTATTTATTAAAATTTTTACAATGTTCATTTATTTTTGAGAGAGAGAGAGCACAAGCAAGGTGGGGGGTGGGGCAGAGAGAGAGGGAGACACAAAATCCAAAGCAGGCTCCAGGCTCTGAGCTGTCAGCACAGAGTCCTGTGTGAGGCTTGAACTTGTGAACTGTGAGATTATGACCTGAGTCAAAGTCAAATCCTCAACTGACTGTGCCACCCAGGTGCCCCAAGACCATGACTCTTAAAGAAAGGTTCTATAAGCAGGATTAAATTTCTTTTCTTTTTCCTCTCCTTCTTCCTCCTCCTCCTCCTCCTCCTCCTTCTTCTTCTTCCCCTTCTCCTTCTCCTCCTTCTGCTTCTTTTAATTAATTGACTGTAAAAATGGCAGAGAATGAAATCCAGGTTGCAGTTCATTTTGATGAGAGATTTAGTTTTTGGCACTTTCAATTACTCATAGTAGTTGGCATTCATTACTAAGCATATTTGCAAATGATACTTTAAAAAATGAGACAGTGTAAGTATTATTGCTATCATTTGATATAGATTAAACTGACTTTGTAACTGCTACTTATAGGCAAACAAAAAGTTAATGCCTTCAAGGTAGTCCTTGGTATCAATTTGCTTTCTTGAGTAGGATAAACTGCCTCTACAATTGTTACACATTTAATTATGAATAAAACATTTTCTTAGTTCTGAGACAAATTATTGCTTACAAATGTTTCAGTGATCATAAATTTCAATTTTGAGTTATCGAGATTTTATGGTAATGTAACTATAGGATATATCCATAGCTTCTGCTCAGCCCATTTCATAAATCTTATATCCTTTTAGAGATGACTAGGAATTGTCAAAGAACAAAGTTATACAAGCAACATTCTATGAAATAGTAGGCATTTATGTTTGTAGCTGTTTTTATTTTTACTGTGAAAAAATCCAGTATCTAAGAACACTGTTGACTTTTATTAAAAAAAAAAAAAAAAAGTTCAGGACAGCATTTATAAAGAAGCTCCCAAATACACATTTTATGTTATATGTAAGAAATTAGATTGAACTGTTAAGGAGAAGCATTTTGAATAATAAGTTTAAATAATTATTCTAGCAGAGAAATAATTAGAATTTTGGAGAAGCAGACAGTTTAGGTTTCAGGCAGTAAATGTAACTCAGAAAAATACACTGTTACATAGGTAGAGTCAACCTGTTTTAAATACTTCTGGAGCCAAAAAGATATAGATACATGTATAAAGATAGGCTGTTAAGATCAATCAATATCTGATTTCCGTTTTCATCTGTGATAGACTAGTTCGTTTCAAACTAAGGCCCTTACTGAGAAACATGAAAAAGCTTCATTAAAAAAAATCGACATGCATTATAGCTCTATCAAGAGGCAAAGATCCACTGAAGAGAAACACATTGAGGTGTGCCTTGTATTCAGTGCCACTTTTGACTTTGAGTTATTTGTCACTTTGTAAGCTCCACAGGCCACGAGACTGAGAAGCCTAAGAGTGGCAGCCAAGATGGTGAGTTGAGCAGAATTTTGATAGTTTTACACTGCTAGAGAGTCAAACCAGAGTTCAAGGAGGAAAAGTCACAACCCCAGTAAAATACTCCATACTTTTACCTGGGACGCTTGAAGGGTGTACATCCTAGAAGGGAGAACTAGAAATAACCATAATTGATACAAATTGAGAAGTAGCCTCTGATAAACTCGACCCTGATTTTAATGTGGTCTGCCTTTACTTTAACTGTCTGTCTTTGCTAGAAGCAAGAGACATCATGCAGAGTCTCTATAAATTTTTGTACCTAGTGCTTGGCATTCTAGTACCTAGCTTGGCATTTTTGTACCTAGTGCTTGGTGACATAAAAAAGTCACCATGCATATCAGAAGCCAGGACCAAGACAAAAACAAAATAAAACAATAAACAGTAGAAACAATCTCATACTGATCTAGCTGTTGGAATGATCAGATATGGTCTAGAAAATAATTATCATCAATATATTAAAAATTGATGAAAAGATGGATAATTACACCAAAGAACCAGATTCTATAAAAAAAAATAAAAAGGAGTTCTAGAAATGTAAACTAATATACCTGAAGACAAGAACTCAATTGATGAGTTTGATAGCAAATTAGATATAGCTGTGGAGAGGATTTATGACCAGGGTGAAAGTCACTTAGAAAGTGTGTAGACTTGGGGCGCCTGGGTGGCTTAGTTGGTTAAGCGTCCGACTTTCGCTTAGGTCATGATCTCGCGGTTTGTGGGTTCGAGCCCAGTGTCGGGCTCTGTGCTGACTGCCAGCTCAGAGCCTGGAGCCTGTTTCAGTCTGTGATCCCCTCTCTCTGACCCTCCCCTGCTCACGCTGTCTCTATCTCTCTCCTAGAAATAAATAAAACATTTAAAAAAAAATTAAAAAAAAAAGAAAGTGTGTAGACTTGACTATGGAGGAATAGAACATTGCAACATACAGTGCATTGTGCAAAAAGTATACATAGCAGGTAGTGAAAAAGGCTGACCTCCATCTGATTGGAGTAGCAGAAGAGGAGGAGATAGAATGGGGAGAAAGAAGCAGTATCTGAATAAAGACAAAGTGTTCTCCAGAACTTATGAAAGATATCAATGTGCAGAATCAAGAAGCACTATAAAGCCCGTTAGGATAATTACAATGAAAAATCATATTTCAGGCACATGGTGGTGAAACCACTGAAATCCAAAGAAAAAGAAAAAAATCTTGAAAAGAGGGAAAAAAAGACATATTATATACAAAGATGCGAAAAGATAGTTAGCTTTTTAACCAATGGGAGATGGGAGATAACCGAATGATGTCTATAATGTTCTAAAGGAAAAAAAAAATCCAGCCTAGAATTTTGTACCTATTGGTATTATTTTTCAAAAATGACAGGGAAATATACTTCTTTTCAGACAGTAACCCACTAACACATGCTTCATTGCCCTATTGGACTTCACTTCTTTGTTTTAAAAATTTTTTAAATGTTTATTTACTTTTGAGAGAGAGAGGGAGAGACAGAATGTGAGTGGGGGAGGGGCAGAGAGAGAGGGAGACAGAATCCAAGTCAGGCTCCAGGCTCTGAGCTGTAAGCACAGAGCACAATGTGGGGCTTGAACTCAGGAACAGTGAGATCATGACCTAGGCTGAAGTTGGATGCTTAACCAACTAAGCCACCCAGGCGCCCCTGGACTTCACTTCTAAGACAACTTCAGGGTAATAAGGACTTTAAGATGGCAGCTGCAAAGCATTAAGCGCCCAGCATGTGGTCTGAGCTCAGACTCATGTGTGACTGTGCTGGTCACATCTTTATGAAGCTGGCCTAGTGATTCATACAGGGGTCAGCATTGGACATGAACAAGGCTGATTTCAGCAATTACTTGAAACAGTAATGTTAGGGGGTGAAAAGTTACATCTATGTTAACATTTGAACAATATGGATCTGTTAAAAAACAGCCACGTTTCCTTACGTTTACATTAATAAAATGGGTGCTAAGTATAGTAGGCAGTGAATCTCAGTGGTCTCTGAGAAGGTTCTATACCTTAATCCTCAGGACAGTGAATATGATGGGATAGCATGCCCATGAGCATGTGACCTTGCATTGCCAAAGGGACTTTGCAGATGCAATTAAGGTTGACCTTCAGCTGTCCTTAAAATAATGAGGTTGTCCTGGATCATTCAGGTGGGCCCAATTTAATCACATTGAGTGATTTAAAAAAAAATCTTTATTTATTTTTAAGAGGAGAGAGAGTGCAAGTGGAGAGGGAACAGAGAATGAGGGCAACACAGAATCCAAAGTAGGCTCCAGGCGGGTTCTAGGCGGGACTTGAACTCACAAACCATGAGTTAATGACCTGACCTTAAGTCAGATGCTTAACCGACTGAGCCATCCAGGCACCTCTCCTGTAAGTTTTTAAAAGCAGAGGCTGAAGTGAGGGAGATGTAGTAGAAGAAGTCAGATAGATCCAAACAGAAGAAGGCTCAGCAGTGTTGCTGGCTTTGAAGATTCAGGGGCCCTGAGCAGAGGAAAGCTTGCTGCCGGTAGTTGCTAAGAATAACTTCTGGCCAAAGGCCAGCAAAGGAATCAGGACCTCAGTCCTATAACCACATAGGATGGAATTTTTCCACCAGCCTTTCAAGCCTGTAAATAGATTCTTCCCCCATTCTCCATATAAGGGCCCAGAGCAGCTGACATCTTGATTTTGGCCTTCTGAGACCCTAGGCAGAGTACCCAGCCAAACCTGCCAGACTTCTGTCCTAGAGAATGGGGAGTTAATGAATGGGTGCTGTTTCAAACCCCTCAGTTTTCTTAAATTTGTTATAGTGCTAGTAGAAAATTGTGTTAAGCAATTAAAAGTTACAAACAATGCTATTACTACCTTAAAATGTATAAGGAAATTAACTTTTACAGAGGATTAGTAAGCATTTGCAAACACTGATTTTATTTAGGTACTTGTCTAACTAATTAAAAGTTATTTTCTTTTACATGAAACAACCCTGTATGTCCCTATATTAGGACAAAGATTCAGGAGTTCTTGCCTCTTGGTTCAGCTGTATTACCTGTTAACTGGCTGAGTGACCTCAGACCAGTTATCTTAATTACTCTTTGGGTCAGTTTTAACATCTCCATGATAAGAGGTATGGACTGATTGGTCTCTAAGGTCTCTTCCATTTTAAGATCATATGACAATAGTTTTAGGGAGCAGGACATAAGAATCAATGACTTGGAATATCAGAAAAATGCATACTTTTGCATACTTTTAAAGCTGGAGTCAAAACCGATTTGAAATTTTTGAAAGAAGCCATGTTGGCACATTAAACAGAAGTTTTACAATGGATAAGGAGACTTTGAACACCAAGGCTCTTTTGGTCAAAGGCATCAAATGAATTTGTGCTTATTAAGGTTATGTCTTCAGTGGAAATTATTTGAAATTGGAGAAATTAAAAGTTGGCATATGGCTGTTTGACAGGAGGATGAGGGCAAAATCCTTTCCTGTTTGCTTAAAATCATTCAAAATAAGAAAGTGGTAGAAATCTTACATTTCTTTACTCCTTATAATTTATTCTGGGAGCTGCATTATTAAGACTCTAATAGTTCATCTTGTTCTGGTTATTTCTGTTCTGTTAGTTTAAGATGTGCTTCATACCAGTTAATGCTCTGTCTACTTGTTCTTATAAAAAAACACGGGAGTCCATATTCTTTTTCATAGTTTAGATCCTGGAAATGTGGAAGAAGTCTCAAAAGTTAAACATCACCTTATTTGATCCTAGTCAGTAGTTACCCTCCCATTTTTCTTTACTTTTTATAAAAAAAAAAAAAAAAGGCACTGCTTTTGGTGAGAGGAGATGGGAGGTTGCTAGGAAATATGGCTGTGGCTGATAAGGAAGGGAAAGAGCTGAAAGCAGCAGCCACCAAACTTTATCTGTGCTTTGGAGCTCAGTATAACATTGCTGTCTAAGAAGGGAACAGGAATCCTTTTTTTTTTTTTAACTGTTTATTTCCACCAATGAGAAGCCTCAATGACTCATATTATGAAAGATTACTCCTTGCATAATCTAGTGACAGATTTAGTCACATTCAGAGGTCAGGTTAATATTTACTGAAGGCACCACAAATATAAGTTTCACTTTATTAAAAATGGTATGGATGTTGAAATTGCTGACAGAGAAGCTGGCTCAGTTTGATTTGGCTATGGATATGATAATTATAATATGGCGTCTTGTGCTCTTAGAGGTCATAACGTATATTGCAAAGATTTGTGTCTTTGGACTGCTGAAAAGTTGCTGTAGAATATTATGACTAAACAGTAGGAAACATTTCAGTGTGAGTAGTATGTCTCCCATAAATTTCGTTATAGAATTAAAGGAGAATCATTAAAATATTTTAGGTTTATTAAAAATTCATTATTCTCATAGAGATTCTTTAAAGTGCAATAAGAACTTGAAGAAATAATAGGAAAGTTTTGGTTACCGTGACAGTGTGTTAATTGAGTTGAAGGAAGGTAAAAAAATGTATTAACAGAATGGATTCAAATTTGGCAAAAAAAAAAAAAAAA